>NW_027526335.1:126266495-126398995 GCF_048455015.1 Haemaphysalis longicornis | reverse complement strand
GCTGAAGCAACAGAAATAGTTACTTTCCTCTGCGAAGTAAATACGGCGGTCACATATTTTCACACCACACGGGAGGTTCATTGGGGTCATGACCTCACTGCTCTGTCCTCTTAAGGAAACGGGTAGTCCATCGAGACGTGCGTCTATGCAAGGGGTTTCACTGCACCCATGTGATTTTTCCTTTCGCATTCGGATACACTTTTTTATAGACCCTTCCACACTTTGCCTGGTTGGAGTTTTCGGCTTTGCACAGCACTGGAGCAAATAAAACTTGAAGGAACTAGAAAAACAACAGCCTTTCTCTCCCCTCTCAGTTGGTAATGTGCAAGAACGCACAGCGAAGACCGTCTAGAGGACACCATGGGATCCACCTGCGAGCAAAACAAAGGGGAATAACCGGTCATATGGTACTTCGAACGAAACAAGAAAACGGAGCGCAAAAATGCCAACTCCTACAACCATCACAGCGCCGTGTGTCCGTTCGGTAACGAACTCCAATGTGATAACTTCATGCCCACGCAACATACTAACCTTTTCATGCTGCCATGTGGGAGGTAGGTGGTTGTGTAATAAGGCAATAGATTGGAGGAGAAAATACATGTGCCATAACCAGAAGAAGGAATATAGGAAATTACAGGAAGACAAATCGGGCTCTTGCAGCATCCGCAGAGGAAAGTTTAAAATGGCGAACAACAACAAAACCTGTGAAACTCGTCGGCGGCACATCATCGTCACCAACACCACCAGTATCACACCATCATATTCATCTTCGTCGTCCTCATCAGAGGGTACCACAGCGAAAGGCTACGAGGAAGGAGACTGGAGATGACGGCGAAGGAGAAGGGTTACCAAAGGGGGAGAGCGGCCGAGAGAACACGACCATTGATCCGGAAGTTCGTGTTTCCGCGTGGGCAAGAACGGAACGCCGGAATTTGAGTTCCTGGTGCTCTGTCAGCGACTTAATTAGCCTAATGAAACTGGCAACGACTGCAGTTTAATGCCAGCAGACATACACGGTTCCGTCCATCAGGCGGTGGTTTTTCGATGCGGCTGGAACGGCGCTGTAGTATGGGCTTCATGTTGTTTGTATTAAAACTGCGACTGATAGTTATACACAAAACCTGCTGAGATAAACTTTCTGCGTTATGTGGTAGTTTGAGCAGTCCAATGTCGTATAATTTGTTTGGAGATAGTTCGCATAAAACACCAGTTCAAGCCATTTTCAGCAACAGCACTCCAGCCGTAGAAGCCCATGTGCTGACAGCAGACGGCAATTTCGAAACATGCACAACTTCACGTGATCTAACTAATCATGACAAGTAGATGAAACGCGGCGTAATGACAGAGTCGTATTATCGGCCGATTTCGGCAGAATTTTTTTTCTCGTGATATGCACATTAGACATGGAGCGGCACGCTGCTTCTGCTGCTGATGATGATGATTGCTATTGGTTTCCCCTTTGAAGCGGGGTGATGACATGTCATCTTACCGAAAAGGACTAATATAACCATGTTTTACACTCTTGGTTTATTACTAGCGCTGCTTAGGGCAGACACACTAAAGTTTATAAGGCCCGAAATACTTTCTTTTCCCTGTTACAGGTGGTAACTGTCCTAGGCAATATTCCCCTCTCTGCTTTTCGTCCACCAGCATTCTAATCTTCTTTTCGTCCCTTCGCAGCCTTGAAGTTAACTTCCTCTCTGATACCCTTAAATCCTAGGGCTTCTGGAAGCCCAATATTCCCTTCATGTAGATTTGGATGGATACCCTCACATTCTAACACTATGTGTCACATAGTTTCTGTTTATTTTCCGTATACCACGTATACCCCATCATTTTGTGAATACTTCCCCACAAAACTCTTAGTTCGTAAGAGTTCGCTTAGTTCGCTGCATTCGTAAGAGGGTTGGCTTTCCCACAAAACTAATGCACTACGACACGAAGAAACACCGAGTTAAGTCCCATATACAACTTCGATATAAAATGCATGTTATTTCGCCGGAAGAACTTCGAACGGGGTCTGCGCAGTCTGGAATTCAATTTGATTACGTTTATTTTATTTATTATGAGGTTCAACGCGTCGAAACTACACAGGATTGGAGTCGCGCCGTAGTGGAGGGCTTCGGATTAATTTTATACTTTCGCGTTTTGTCTACTTTTTGTGAGGACGGTGAAAAGAAAATTTATTTTGAAATTGCCGGAGACATGAGAGAGTATAAAATATGGTGACCAAGCAAGCCGCTCCAGCCAAGAATAAACCCGTGCATTGTTTTTTCTCTTAACCTAATATCTTTATGCTCGTCTATATAATCAATTTCCCCGGAGACGCCCGGAAGCTTAGCATTTTTCGCTAATACACGTAATGAGTTTCAGAACGGCGAATAAATGCAACAACCGCTACTACACGCGAACGCGCGATTATTCATCTAAAAAAATTTGCAACAGCGTTCTCCGACAGTGAAAATTGATAGCTTTCAAAACGGGGGCGTAAAAATAACCCTTCACATTCAAATTCCCCCGTCGCATTTTAACGCTCGGGCTTTATTGCGCGCTCGACGAAATTCTCCGGCCCCCTACTTCGCGTGCATCCGGTGCACGGTCGGATTAATATCCCATCGGGGTATTGCTCACTGGAGGGCGAATGTTTACATAAGCAACGCGAGCGCGTTCGAGCGGGGAACAAATCACCTCAACGGGTGACCACACGACGCAGCTTGCCGTACTGAAACGGCCGGCAGGGATGTGGGCTGGAGCTGCGCTCCATTTATTCATCCGCTCTCCCGGTTCCCTGCTCCAAGGGAAAGCCGCATCCGTCAACGGGAATCATCATCCATATCCGTACGGCTTCCTCATTCGGTTGGTACGATTTCATTTCCCTGCGCTTGCGTATTATACCGTATAATAACCTCACTTTTCCATTTCGCGCGCTCGCAGACAAACGACCGATCCCTGACCCCTCTTCCCCTTTTCTGTGCCCCGCGCGTGCGTCAGGAAAGAGAGCTTCGCCGCAGTAGCGTGCTGCGGCGAGGGAAAGCCGACCTTCGTTCCGGCGCGGGAGGTTTTCTCCATCCTCCCTTCTTTCGACCCGTTGGCGACTGAAACTGCGTGAGCGCGCTCGCTCGGCCGGGGAGGGTGGAACAGAATTTCGTCTTCGCCGCGCACCCCCGCAGATGCCCGCTGCCCTGGAAGCGGCCCGAACGGGAGCACGCGCGATCCCAGCGCCAGCGGCGGCGGTGATATTAGCGACATCTGGCGGAGTCGTCTGCAACGCAGTTCGTCTGCTAGCGCTCGCAAACGGCGCCATTTTTGGCAGGCCCCGGGCCGTACGGCACGCTCTGCGCGGGACCCCGCTCGGCTCGCGCGGCGGCTCCGCGAGTCGGCGGCACCGGTGTGGAGCCGACGTCAAACTCCGAGCGCAGCCGGCAACAACAAGGCGGCAAAAGATCGGAGATAGCAGTTCTCAAGACCGCTCACTCTACTTCTGATGGGTGTGCTTTCGGTAGTCAACGCGCTGCGCCCTGCAACATGCGGGTGAATTCGGTGAAGTGCCGTCTGCTGTGGATGTAACCGCGTAGTTTGTGACGTGCAAACATTGCCGAAGTCACGACTGGCGTCGCTGCTAGCGCTATGCGAAACGACCAGAGTCGTCAGCTGTCGGGTTGGCGCGGAGGAGGTGTGCGGCTCGCCGGAGATGTTGACGGCTCGTCTTTGGCGCCGGTGACGTGACTTGGCCGAGCGCGGCCCGTGTTCTTCGTTGCACGCACTCGGCGGCATAATGCGATGCCGGCGTAAACGGCAGCGGATAGCAGCCGCTGCCTTTTGTGCTGCCAGTTGGGAAGAGGGTCGCCCGGAACGGCGCTCTGCGCGACGTCGTCTGCTGGTTCGCCGAGACCACGCTGTTCTGCGACTCGTCTGCCTCTTCCTCCTTGGCGGCGACGACTCGTCCAGCCGTGAACCGCGCTTAGTGGGTGAAAACCGTTGTCGCATCGGCCTTGAGGGGCCTGCTGTGAATGTCAACAGTGTCCGAATCCCCTATCGTGCTTCCCGTGGAGTTGTCGGCGTCTTCGCCGAGTGTCATAACGCTGATCGTCGTCCCATGCAGGCGACACTTTGCTTCGCCCACACTGTACGTATTCGCTGGGCACACTAGTTTCGTTTGCATTCGGTGATCACGTGTCAAAGCTGGCACATCACTTCGACACGCACTGGTGAGTGAAGAAAAAAAGAGGAAACATTTGGTACCTTGCGGCCTGTCCTATTGTTGTTGCTACCACCCCAGCAAAGCCCGTCAAAGCAAGGGTTCGCAGTTCGGCCGTCGCATTTATTTCGCACCCTTACAAGTCACCTCAAAGACAACTATCTCTATCTCTGCATTTCACCCCCTCTGCATTTTAAAGCCCGTGCTCTCTGCTGACATTGTTAGGACTTCAGCATCAGCACTGCACGGGCGGCCAAGGCGCTGAAGCAAATTCAAACCAAAGGCCGGTGGTGATCAGTGAGCGGGCGGATTAGGTTACCTCGGGATCTTCCCGCATCTCCGACGGGCGCGTGCGTGTCCGTTCTTCGAATCCCCTCGTCCAGTGGTCGCGTGCGGGGCGAGCCAGCTGTGTGTCCGTGACGACGCGCGAAGATCGCCCGGGCGCTGCCGACAGCTTCTTGGCCGGCGGCGTCTCTTGCGGAAGCACCGGCAACGGCTCTGCTGCGAGGCTGCCGCGCGGTCGTCGGCTGGCTGGGGACGGCGCTGCGTGCCCTCGCCGCCAAGATGTTCCGCGGAATGCCCGGATCCGGGGGCCTCGGAGGCCCCTGGGACAAGCTCATGTCCAAGTTCTACCGGCACCAACAGCAGCAGCAACAGCATCAGCAGCAGCACCAGCAGCAGCAGGGCTCGGCCACGGGATCCAAGGATTCCAGGTACGCAGTAGCAGTAGGAAACTTTATCTCGCAGAAAAATGGGTTTCTCTCCTCAGTCGAGGAGCCCAAGTGACGACTTGGCGATCTATGCCCTGGTGACCAATAGTAGCTGGGCGTCCAGGTCAGCGCTACACACCAGGTTCACCCACAGCTCGGAAAGTGGAAGGAGGGAGGAAAAAGGTGGGAGGGCAGTGTTGTGAGCCCGAAGGATGATTATGTGGGTTAGGGTGTCTGGTTGAGAACAAAATGCATACACTGCCGGGTATTGGGTTCGAGGGAACTGAGTCGGACGTTTGTTCCGTTACGTTCAGTTCCACCCTTCTATTTCTAAGTTTGAAACGCTGATACTACGACCGACATTTTGCGGTACTTTTGACGGCGGTCTTGGTTGGCGCACTCGAAGCATTGTTAAAACAAAGTCCTCTGGTTCGTCGTAGGAGAACACCCCATCGTCAACAGTGACGACTCCAGAGGTCGGTGGTCCCTGTTTCAATATTTTCTCCAAGAAAAGCAAAGAAGCCACACATCTGGTCTGTCATCCTGTGTGACTTAATTAGCTGGACTGTTTACAGATTATTCATTGACTACAAACGGCTCCTCGCGAAACAAATCTTAATTTATTAATTTAAAATTGCTGCATTCAGTCGTGTGTGCCAGCGCTGGTGGCTGCTGCATTTTGAAATGAATATATTGAAATTTGGCGGAGAATACGTTTTATGAGTAATTATCTAACGAATGATTTTATTAAAAAAAGCACAATATGAAGATTCACTGAACGTTACGTCAACACTAGTACCTTGAAGCTGCAGTCGATGTCATTTAGAATGCATTTGATCACTTAATAATGCAACTTGCTGTAAACACATGCAGATAACAAAAACTTTAAAATAAGCTATGAATAAATAAATCTGCAAACTGGTTGAGTGTTTTTCGGGATTACTTACAAAAAAAAAAAAGACAAGGTTTATAAAAGCAAGTTACAAGAGTGAATGTCGGCTTCAGTCGCAGTTATTTACAAGTTAATGCTTTATTTTTGTTTACTTGGGCTTTTACACGAGGAAGAGCTTTCCATGAGGGCACTCGGGCCTAACGCACTTGCTGTAGAAATTATGAGAACTGTCTTCAAATGTGACAGCATCCCTACGCTGCTTCAAATTTCCCCTAATCTCTCGTTTCCTTGACGGCATTGAAAAAAAAGCCATTTCAGACAGCGTCTCTTTTGTTTTTTTTTGTTTTTTTTGTTTTTTTAAAGTTATTAGCCGTCGTGAGGGTTCAGGATTAGACAGAGTTTGCGGGCCTCGTGAGGCAATTATAGTTTACGTATTTTATGTTTTGTGTTCTTCGATTTGAGTTAATCACACGAAGGCGCTCGCTTGGAATTTGGATGGCTCATTTCCTTTTTTTTTATTTCTGCTTTCTCTCTGTCTTTTTAGTTATTCATGTGAGAACGCTGGATTAGGTAGTCCTTTCTGATTTCGTTATTTGAACTTAAGTTTCTTCCATTTTTTCTATCCTTTTTTTTTCTTGTTTCCCCGCGACGGACGAAAGTTGCCTAACTTGGCTATCAATATCCAAATTGGGCGACTTTTTATTCCCTTTCTTTACATATTCTTGTTGTTTTTCTTCGTGTGTTTACAATCATCTACACTGAAACTGCTGTAACGAATAAATGCCTGGCCTTCACAAATTACCCATTTCTTTGCAGATACAAGGCGATACCGCTACCAAGGAATTATCACTGTTCGTGTTAGGTTACGCGACAAAGAGTATCTTCACATTAGTTACGAAATTGCCCCGCTTTAGTTACCCGGAAAAGGGTACTTCCTTTTAAGGTTTTCTTGAAAAGTGGTTCGCTTTCGTCGGAGGATGCAGATCGGTTACAATAACCGTGTTACTTATCACCTTTCTTCCTCCACTCTCCCTCCCCCTACCCGAGAAAATAAAGAGGTTGTTTGATTACATATTAAGGGATACGGGAGCACTCGCTATTTGTCAGTGATTTTTCGAAAAAGTTTTCTTTTTTAGGCTTCCTGAAGGTATCTTAGCGTTTTCAGAATTCAATTCAATTTCAATTCAACTTTATTTACAAAGAAGGGAATACATTTTGATTTGCAACATATCATCTGGGCCCATAGCAACCTTGCTAGTGGCGGGCCCATGCAATAAATACATCATATTGTAGCAACTCAGCTTTTCAAGTAATTCAATACGGACAACAAAAGAAAGCGGTCGCCAGAAACGTAACACACCCATACACATCAATGCACTTAAACATAGCACATATACAATCATACATGCTCATACATACAAGTGCAGATACTCATACCTAGACATATATATGTTCACGCGAAAGACAAGCAACGGCAAATCTAGTCTCGCGACTGAATGTAGCCCATATTTTGTCCAGGACCAATCATTTAAAAAGAGAAAATACATGTTTTACAGGTGGTAAACTTAGTTATATGCAGGTCAAGCTAGTGATTCGAAGTTATTACCTTTGATAGTGTTTTTCAACGCCCGAGAAAAATTGCGGCTTTCGTTAACGTCAACAGAAATAGCGTTCCATATCTTAGTACCAAGATACTGTATTGTACGGCTGCCATACGCGTTGTCTACAAGAGGTATGCTAAAAATTGATGTTTGCGTGACTTCGTGTTACTCGACCTGATTTTATGAAAATATTTGATGATTCACGTAGGACTCTCCTTGAATTATTTAAATTGATTCATTGTTGTGGTGTAAAGTAACACCATTGCTTTTTTAAGACCAATAGCGTTATGTTACGCCACAGCAAACAAACTATCTGAGCAGCTGGAACATTGCCGTGAGATCCTTTAAAATTACGTTTTCAAAGAGGAAGCGAAGGGGGAATTAAGGTTGGAAGAGTCTGAGTACAACCGGCAAGATTTCAATTCCAAAGGAAAGCCATTTACAGTGTGACCTCAATTTTCCCCGATTATTTCATTGGCGTTTTTGCTTTGCGCGCGCAAGAAAGTCAGTTGCACGCATCCAGCCGCGGCGTCGTCGCAACGTTAGACAAAGAGCAGGCATCCTCATCCCTATTCACGCTCTTCCGACTCTCGATTTGATTTCGGCTAGCTGGTTCATATCCAGCGGGATTCAAAACAGCGCTAACAAACGGGTCAGGGAAAGACTTTCTCTTCGTGACCCGTTCCTTACCGTTGTCTTTTCCTGTACTGTTTCTTAGTGCTGTTTCGAGTTCCTCGATGGTTTTTGTGTTTCCTTCTCTGATTGAACGAAGAGCTTGCTACCCCCCTCTCCCTCCAATGTTGCACAAATGCAAATAGGGGCCTCCGAAATTCTCTCGTTTACGCCGTCGACAACAAGACCACGAGAGAAGGCATGGCGTGCTTCCACCGACAATTTTAACTTCTCACCCACATGTGCGTCTTTATTGTGCTACCAGAACTCCTTCTTTGGTTCCACAAGCTTCGAGGAGCTTTCAAGCCACCAAAAAATTCGGGATCTTTGGGACCGGAATGTGGTCGCTTCCACGAGTTTCTATGTCTGGGAACCACTGTGCACGGGCCGATAAACATCGTGACACAAACGTCAAGTCTAAACAGCTGCCGTAGTTCGTTCCACGTAAATAAGTGGGGCTATTTAAAGATAGATGGATTACGAAGTTTCTTCGATCCTAATGTTATTCGGGTAACCGATTGGGCTATTTAAAGATAGATATTTAAAGAAAGATATTTAAAGATAAGTGGGGCTATTTAAAGATAGATGGATTACGAAGTTCCTTCGATCCTAATGTTATTCGGGTAACCGATTGGTCGAAATTCCAATCAAGGATGCACGAAATTTGCCGGAGCGATGAGCTTGAAAATCTAGAGTCCGTCATTGAAAGCACACTCCAAGCCTGCAAGCGTTCCGTCCGGCTGTCTCCAAAAGTGACCGAGTTTGACGTGGAGCTGGAGCGCCTTCGTGCTGTTCGTCGCCGCGCCGAACGCAGATACCGGCGAACGAAATGTCTCGAAGATTTGAGAATTTGCAGACGAACGCAAAAGAAGATCCAGCGACGCATTGCCCAAGTGCAAGCACAACGTTGGAAATCTTTTTGTGACACGCTGGACCCTCGCAAGCCTTTGTCGAGGATATGGAAAACTGTGCAAGGGCTAATGACTCTTGTACAGCAGCGCTCCCAATTTAAGGCCCTGGCTATTCACCAGCACCGCCGAGAGCTTGAAGTGGGCAAGGACTTCTGCGTGAGGATAGCCAGTGGAGCAGGCCCTTCTGGACTACTGCTCGCCAGTGACATCCCTGCATCGCGGGATTCAAGGATGGACGTTCCATTTAGCATGGAAGAACTGCGGGCGGCATTGGCTGCATGCAAGCGATCTTCGTCCCCTGGGCCTGATGGAGTCACATATGCTGCTCTCCGTCACCTTGGCAAGGATGCCCGACAAGCCTTGCTGGAATATTTCAACGACCTAAGGTGTGATGGTTCCGTTCCTAAAAAATGGAAGACCAGCCGCCTTTTTCCGCTCCTGAAGCCCGGAAAATCCATGCTGGATCCACTGGCATACCGACCAATTGCACTTGCAAGTTGCGTTGGAAAGCTGATGGAGCGAATCATTCTCGCACGTCTGGGGTGGTTCCTGGAGCGTTACAATGTCTACCCTGATGTCATGGCTGGATTCCGTCGTGGACGCTCATCCATTGACTGCGTTATTGATTTGGTGACTTTTGTGCAGCAGCGGAAAAGTGCGAAGCGGATATGTGCCGCGTTGTTCCTCGACGTTAAAGGGGCCTACGATAACGTGGAGAACGATGCGATTCTCAAAGTACTGCAGGCTGTGGGGCTCGGTGGCCGGGTCTACCAGTGGATACGGAACTACCTAACAGAGAGGTCATTCTTTGTTATGACTGCAGATGGGCCGACATCAGCTCACTATACTCACCGTGGTGTTCCCCAAGGAGGCGTCCTGAGCCCTTCACTGTTCAACCTTACACTAATTGGCCTGATTTCTCGCCTTCCAAGGAGGGTTCACGTGTCGATATACGCCGACGATATATGTGTTTGGGCAGATGGCGTGACTCGTCGGCATGTGCGCGCCCGACTGCAAAATTCCGCAGACTTGACGACCTCATATCTACACGGACAAGGGTTGGAACTATCCAGCAGCAAATGCGCCGTGCTTCCGTTTACACGAAAGCCTATGTATGCATACCCTTTGTATATTAATGGTGAAAGGGTGTCTTATGTGAGAAATCACAAGTTTCTCGGCATAGTTGTCGACAGAGGCCTTTCTTGGAGCGCTCATGTTAACGTTCTAAAGAAGAGGCTCTCTGCAGTGGTGCATGTGCTCAAACTCATCGGCGGCAAGACGTGGGGGACACCACTGAAATCGATGTTACAGCTCTACAACGTGCTGTTCTTGGGCTATCTGCGATACAGTGCCCCTGTCCTTTCTGGAGCGTGCCGCACTACTACTCGGGCACTTCAGGGTATTCAAGCTCAGGCCCTGCGAACCTGTCTTGGCCTACCACGATGTACGTCCACAGCAGCGACCATTGCCCTGGCTCGAAATCACCCTTTGGCAACCTTTGTGGACGTCGAAATACTCAGGACACATATCAGGCACCTCGCCCGTCTACCTGATCATCACCTCGCGGTAATACCAGCGACCCGTCCAAGGGCGTCGTTCGCAAGGGTAGTAGCTGCCCACAACACCAGCGTTCCATCGAACTACACGCCGGCGATGAGACCGCTCGTTCCGCTGTGGTGTGTGATGCAGCCCCGAGTGTGCCTAGATATCCCAGGAGTGACAAAAAAACGTGATCTTCCAAATCCGGCCCTGCAACAGCTCGCTTTGACGTACATGCACGAGACATACAGTGACCGAACCCATGTATACACTGATGGCTCGGTAACATCTTCGGGTTCTGCCGGAGCTGTCGTTATACCACGACTGTCACTGTGCAGCAAATTCAAGATAGCCAATCTTACGACATCCACGGCTACAGAACTTACGGCCATCGGTAGCGCTCTTCACACCATCGAGCAAAGTTCGTGCCGCAGATGGGCTATCTTCTGTGATTCGATGCCTGCACTTCAGTCACTCCAGTCAGCGCTGTGCCGGGGACCTCACGAACAGCTCCTGACAGAAATAAGAATGGTATACGACCGTGCTGCCCAGGCGGGTCATGATGTCACCCTACAGTGGCTTCCTAGCCACTGCGGCATTGTCGGCAACGAAAGTGCGGACGCTGCCGCCCGGCTGGCGCATCAAACAGCGACAACTGTACTCATCCCATTGTCTAGGACGGACGCAGCTAGGGTCCTCCGCATTCTTGCCTGGGAAACAGCTATCTCCCAATGGTCTCCAGAAGATTCCACATGCGCACGCATTGGTGCCTTTGACCCGCACCTGCAACGTCCCCTTCCACTAGGCCTCCCACGGTCTGACGCAACTCTTCTTTGCCGTCTCTGGCTGGGGGTGGCATTCACAAATGCTTACTCGTACTTAATAGGAATGGCAGCAAGGGCGGAGTGCGAAACGTGCGGCACATCGGAGACGATACGCCACGTTTTATGCGAGTGCCCACGCTACTCGGCTGAAAGAAAAAAGCTGTCGTCAGCGCTGAGGAACCTGGACTCTCGGCGGCCATTTTCGGAGGGAAAGATTCTGTGCCACTGGCCTTCTCAGTCATCCGCTCAGAAGGCGACTAAGGAACTATTACGTTTTCTACGGGCGACGAACTTGAACACTAGGCTATAGACTGAGAGCTTCCAGTGTCAATCACTGTCAGTGCCTCAGTGCTGGGCATACGTGTCTGGTCCAACTTTTCCTCTTTTTTTCCGCTCTCTTTTTTGCCCATTTCCCCTTTCCCACGTGCAGGATAGCAAACTAGGCTCTAGCCAGGTTAACTTTCCTGCCTTTCTTCTACATTCTTCCTTCCTTCCTTCCTTGGGACCGGGGTGGAAGGGGTTTGGTGCGGGCGATCTAGGCTGAAGTAGAAGCATAGAAAAGTGCGAACGCTGGAGAAAAGTGGCAGGAGACGTGTACGTTTAGGTCTTAAGATCTGCGACGTGATAGCTTTACATGGCTGTCGAGGGAGAGTTTTGGTACGAGGATGCTGCATTCACCGTTTATGATGTACTAGCACTGATGGTTAGCTCAGAGAGGGAGACAAGGGGCAATTTGATTTACTATTCGCTGTTGATGGTGGAACAAAAAAAAAGACTTTTAATTTTCTCGACAGCTTGAAATCCATCTTGCACCGGTTAAAAAGAAAACGCTAATCTTAGTTCGAAATATCATGTCGAAGTAACGAAGACAAGCCGCAAACCTTTTCTGCGATACCAGTTATTGGTAAGTGGACTACACCGACGTTGTAAACACTGTTGCACAATTCATGTGCATGAAAAAAAAAGCAAGGATTAGCCAAAATGTTTGGACGCTTCTTGCTACTGTAACGTGCGGCTTAACAGAATCACACCGTGAAGCGCAGCGAAGAAGGCAATGGCGTAGGTGACGAGGACTCGGCGCTACTTACAACAGAATTTTAATAGCAACAACGGGACATATAAAAGAAAAAAAGAAACGCTTTCACATGATTATAGAAGTTCATCACGTCACCCCACCACGTACCCTACACGTATTTATGATGAACGTTCATCCAAGAAGGCCAGCTATTTCGGGGTCAAAGGCATGGACGTCGTGCTTACACAGTCAGAGACACCCTGCGTTTCCGTGGCCTCAACAATCTCTCACGTGTGCTGATCAGCGTCTCGAAACATGACGGTGCACGCATCGTACAGAGGCTTGTAGTCGTCGCACTCTTGGTAATCAATAGCCAAATTACCAGCTTTGCCTTTCTGTGCTTTGTTGAAATGTTCCGTAAGCGAGTGTTGAGGCACCGCCCCGTCTGGTCTACGTATGCCTTTTAACAAGAGGCAACTTGTAGACTACCCCTTCCGCGCAACGCACGTACTGGTTCCGGTGATTACGAGGTATTTGCTTTTTACTTTTCTCACGGGGCACGTTTGGCTGCAAAATCTAGATAGTTTATCAGAGGAAGACATGACAACTTTCACGCCGGCCGTTCCACCAATCCTTTTAAGGTTGTGCGATATGCGCTGCGTATACGGAATAGCCGCTACGTTTCTGTCCTTTTGGGTCACCTGTTCATAGTACTCTTTTGGATCTGTCAGTGCCTTCTTTCCATTCATACCCGCCGCGGTGGCTCAGTAGCTAAGGCGTTCCGCTGCTGGGCACAAGGTCGCGGGTTCGATTCCCGGCCGCGGCGGCCACTTTTCTGATGGAGGCGAAAAGCAAAAACGCCCGTGTGTACGAGATTTCAGCGCGCGTTCAAGATCCCCAGGTGGTAAAATTTAATCCGTAGCCCTCCACTACGGCGCGACTCATCACCTGCGTTGCGTAGGCACGTTAAACCCAACAATCAATCAATTCTTTCCCTTCATGTGAATCGAATCAGCCACAGCTACAGTCATGCTTTCAGGATATCCTGCTGATGTAAGGCGACGGACGTGAGCGTCAAAAGTGGATTTCAAGAGGTGTTTGCAAGATTTCTTCAGTGCGGTTTTTAGACACGTGCTGGCGATGCTTCTCATCGCGAGTTTATCTTGCGCGAACGTAAACAGCAATAACAGTTTCTGGCTGTGAGGGTCGTACAACCAACATAAATGCGAAGCAGCGAATTTCGAACACAAATCACGAAACCTTCAGACTGTTCTGTTGAGGTACCTCGGGAGTAATGGAGTACGAACGAGCTCGTATCCTAAAAGCGTGAGGGTTCCGGCTAATTGGTAATCCATGAGCTTCACTGCGCGAAAACAGACCAGGGGCGACAAGAAGAGAGACTGCAAACAAGCCCACATCCATACGTTGTTGCTTAACAGAGCCCCGAAGTTGTCGGTTTCTGCGCTCGTGCATGGATGTCAAATGGTGTAAAGGAAGTGGCAAAGAGTTCAATAGAAGAACGTAAAAAGCCGAAAGCGCTTTTTTAGGGGGTGCGGGGAGGTGATCGTACAGGCCACGCTTTCTGTATAAGACTGTGTGAAAAACCGCAGCTGTGCCATAAAAGTGCGCGTTGAGCTTTGCTTAGCTGAGCTGAAATGTGTACTTACCTTCCATGCGGCTCACCTGTATGCAATCCTCCGTAAGGTTACAATTTGCATGCACCAAGCAAAGGAAGACTGAAGGTTCATTTATATGCCTTTGTTGCGTTCTGTAGAAATATGTGCATGATCTTTTTTTAAATGAATGGGCACGTTGGAGCAACAACGGATGCAATGCGTACCAAACGATGCGCATCGACGCGTGTTTGATGTTCCTTTTGAAATAGCTTCACCCCGTTGCACGATACGGATATTTGGGGGAAATCAAGGTAAAACAAACAATTCTAAAGAAAATTTAGTGTTCAAAGACACTGACAGGCGAGAAAATTTACAACACAAAAATTAAAGACGAGGTTGCGTAAGACATCGTCATCAGTTAGCGCACTCTAACATAACACAACCTAAGCTAGGTAGCTACGAGCAAGATATGAGCGGCTGTTTCAAGCACACAGCAGTACGTAACAACGTAGGAGGAAGAAGCAGAAATAAAACTACCGGCAACGAGTACAGGCATGCTAGTCAACATCATTACCTTAAAGGGAGACTGAAGTGAATTTTTCAAGCTCCCGTTTTTGCTTGCACTGTGTAGACTGGCTCAAATTAGCACACTTTTCATCGTTTTTACGATTGACAAATCGGTAATTATTTTACAAAGCGCGAAAGAAGAAAAACTACCATGCGCGGTTTGCGGCGGCCGCACCAACTAAAGCTGTGACGTTAGGAGGAGCGGGCACCGTGATTGGACGATGCCCAAGGTGAGCAACCAAACAAGTTTCGGTTTCGGTTTCGGTTCTGTAAAACACAACCGGTGGCGTTGTTGGATGGGCATTCTCAATGACTCAGTAATCATCGTACCGCGCTTCTGCCATGTTGTCAGCTGTAAAAATGTATGAAGATAAGCCTCCTAGGACGGCTTGGAATCGTAGCATTCACTAGCCGAAACCTACGCACTGCATGAACGCCCTCCGCGTGCCTGTAGACGCCCAAATGTCATGCGCTTTTCCCCCATAATTGGAGCTTGCCTCCCTCATGCCTGTATCGTAAAAAGCGTGTTCGCTCCAGGCCAAGGGTCTGTTCATTCTGGCCTGTGCCCACTGCCTGCAAGCAGTCGGTGCTTATGGCAACAGCACGCCAACGAGAACTCGCTGGCGCGCCGTGCATGTGCCAGCCTGCCCGCGTTTTGTGAACTAGTTCGTGTAGCCATGAACGTTGCGGCCCAAAAAAAGGTGAACTCAATATAGAAAACATCGGCGGAAAACAAAAAAGTTAACTTACAAAAAAAAAAAAGCACGTACCCGCGGGGATTCGAACTCGTGACTTGCAAAACATCTGCGGTGACATACCGAGCGCTCCAGACAACTGAGCCACGGAGCTGGACGCGAAGGCCTTGCTAATATAGGGTCTATATTGTACAACCGGTTTACACTTTTATTTAGTTTTGGCATTTCAAGCAGCTTAGGTGCGTAGTCGTGCTGCTGACCGCTGTGCTTGTTCGCCCAGCGCAAAAAAGTGCTTCCCGCGCCCTAGTTTTACGCTGTACGGTAAAAATATCAGTTGATTTTATTTCCTTAGTACCTATATTGACTTCGCTGACTCTTCTCCCGCCTTCAAGAGGCCCTATATTTTCCTACTGGCGTACCAGTCAGCGAAGAGTCGCATGTGCGCTTGTGCAGCACTTGTGTGAAGCGAACTTGACTTGGAGCTAGATACAGTGTACAAACAAACCAAGTAAAGAAAGGCACATTCTTCCATTCACAAACGTGTCCTGGCTTTGTTTCAACTAAGCGAACGAATTGCGACCAAGCAATTTTTTTTAACCTCCTTGATTGCGACGACCTGCCGGCGGCCGGCGGACGAAACGCAGGGCCGACTGACTCTGTCGGCCGGGGAGCCGTGCAGTAGCGCAGCCGTGGCGCAGCCAATTGCCAGCTCATCCCCTCCTGACGTCACACGAAAACGCCACAGAAAATGGGCGAGCGTAAAGAGAGGAGGACAGCATTTTCGAATTAGTTTTTCTACTAAATAAAATCGCGTAAACGCGCCTAGAGTGGTCGAAACATGGCCTGGGGACTCCGGACTACAATTTGCGCTAGTAATCGCGCAATGTTTACATATCACTTCAGTGTCCCTTTAATGACACGAGTTCATCTGTCAATCATCTAACTTTTTTTAACGCAAGGAAAAGTCGCATCCAAAGAAACACGTAGCAAAACGTTGAATTTGTCATCACATTTTACGTTCTTTATTTCACCAGCTACTCGGTAATAACAGTGTGTGCTCAGGAGTGCGGCCCGACAAAAAACAAAAGAAAAACAAGCACGAAATATGCACTTAAATAGAGAAAGGCTCAAATAACCAGCAAACAAACGCATTCAGGCGTAGCTCAAGTAGCGAAAGAACACTTATACTAATAATACCCACACAAGTGGGGGGAATGGGCTGTTTGGGGAAAACGAGTTTCCTGCGTCGACCTGTTTCGTGCACGCTCCGCAATATGGTGCGGCGTGTGGCATCGCTCACTGTGCAAATCCACCGCGCCATTTTATAGGGTGCTTTGTCTTTCGTAAACTGCTCCCATGTACAGGGCGCGTGCGTTACCAACTGCAAGCCTGTAAAAGAAATGCATGGAGATATTTTTTAACAGCAGAGCTGTTTAAGGTTGAGCTTAGTCCGGTGGCGTTCGCAAAATATATTCGCAACAAAAAAACTGAATGCTCGTGAACGTGCACCTCGTGAGGTACGCCCGGCGTCGTCCAGGCTTTCGCGTGGTGGTGTTGGCCCGAAAAATGGCACAAACCCACTTAG
Organism: Haemaphysalis longicornis; assembly: GCF_048455015.1. Lineage (NCBI taxonomy): Eukaryota > Metazoa > Arthropoda > Arachnida > Ixodida > Ixodidae > Haemaphysalis > Haemaphysalis longicornis. The sequence goes on along the minus strand of NW_027526335.1, from coordinate 126,382,170 downwards.
GGGGATTGGCCAACAATAGTTATGTTTCCATTACAATCAATCATGCGAGGCAAAATAATGGAGCAGAAGGAAGAATTTGGTCTAGGTTAATGACAGAGAGAGAAAAAAAAAACACGAAAAACAACATAGAGAAGAGTAGGAAAACTATAGTAAAAGTCAGTGTTGGCTTGTGCTACCGAGAAAACAGTTCACGTGTGTCCGCGCCTGAAGTGGGGAGCGCAGGACTACACAGGACAGCTCGCGCAACAGACGCCGTGCCCTGTTCGTGAAGGTTCTTGCCACTGGTTCTAGCGCGTGCTGACGTGTTCCACTTTGGGAGAGATATGAAAGGCTGAGGACAAATTGATCCGTGCCTGTCAGTCATGGAGAACTTTCAGCGGCAAGTTCGGAAATCCATGTGAGGTGGTGCAACAGCCGGGATTCCGACGAGAGGAGAGGGGCCGCCAGCTATGCCGTTTCTCCAGCCTTGCAGCATTACTGAAAGCTGCGCCATTTTTTTCAGTTTTTTTACTATTATCTTCATGGTGCTGCCGCGGCATCTCACTTTTTGTTGTTTTTTTTGCGTTTACTGATTAACTTTTTTTCATGCGTGGGAATTTCGAGGGGACTACTGCGCGAGGAGGGACAGACAGATAGACAGACAGATAGAAAGTTTATTAGTCACGGCATGGTGGGGTTAAATAAGCCGCCTCGGTTCAGGCAGGATCTGATGGCTATGATCACGCGGGCCGCCAGTTCCCCCTGTTCTTGGAGATTCGCCGCAACAGGCAGCCACTTTCTGGTGTAATTGAGTGGTGAAAATTAAGTGCGAGCGCAAATTCTCGCGTCATGCTGTAAGCAATCAGTGACGCTTAGCAGCGGATCGCGAAATGTCTCAGGGCTTTCCTGAATCCTCAATCTCCACGCATCTACCTGGGAGAGAAAAATGAAATGACAGAAAGAAATGTGTACGTTATATAGGCTGTATAAACGACCATAGAAAGGAATCGGCGCGAGAGGTTAAAAAGCAAACGCTAGTGTTCATGGGCATCTGAAAACAGCTTTAAATGCCACAGAACTTACAGGCTACATGGAAACCTTCGCAGCTTACTTACACTTGAGAATGGGGGTTTGGTGCCCTTGCGCAAAGAATAAGAGAAGGATGGAGAATGAATTGTCTGCTCCTCACTCTCTTCTCTCACCTCTTTCTGTCCCATGATTTTCCTTCGCACACTGTTCAGAAAAAAAAAAAACAAGCAAATGAATATTGAGAACGGCTCTGGGCTACGAGGCGGAGAACCGGAAAGTGGAGGCAGAATCGTGAGGGGGCATGCCACGTAAAATTGCGGGGAATCGAATTAATGCCATTCCGCCCTACAGAGGTGGTCGACCAACGAGCGAAGTTGTATTGGTCCGCACGCTTCAGACATCACCACAGTCAACGTCGTCGTCTTCTTGCTAGTCCTGCACACACAGACCCGCCCACCCCTTACCCTCGACGGCACCCGCTCACGCCTCCGCACTCTTGCCGCACACGATACCAGTGTTGTACGGAACGGCGTTCCTGGAACTAGTTCTTTCTTGGAGGAACGGAGTAACGTCACCGTTACATTTAGGGTCGGTGGAACTGTAACGGTAACTCGCTAGGTTTTTGAAGGAACGGCAGGAACGGTGTTCCTTCTGCAAATGTTACATCGCTAGAAATGAGATGTTTCTGATGCGAAGGCTCGAGCACAAAAATTCACAAGTCGCTAAAGTGTTTCTCTTCCTATAAGCTGGCCAATTTTTTGGCCCTTCAGCGGAACGTACATCCTCGGAGCTCAAAGCGTTATAACCATGCGGCGTTCCGTATCTTGTGCTTGCTTTCATGCCGGTTGAGCTTACGCGGCGTTCGACGGGTGAATAGCGCAATCGTGAGAATTCTTTTCACTTTTCATCGTTTGTCTGGGGAGGCCAAGATGCGAGTCTGGCCGATAGAATTGTTCCCTATCTGTCAGGAAAGGTTTCTCAGTCCGAGCGGTGCTGCAGGTACCTTGTGAAACCACCGTATATTATCCGGGGTAATTTCCGCATTAGTGCGCACGATGCGCGGGTGCGTTGTTATTGAGGGAGTTGCTCCCGCTGTGAGATCATTTGAAGGGTCACAAGTATTGCAGGGTCACCGGGTCAGCGGGAATTGTTCGGCATTGCAAGTATGGAACCCTCAAAGAAAAGCGCGAGCTCATTGTCGCCAGTTACTTAATCCCAAGGTTTAAGCTATCATGGATCCCAGACTGTAATATGCGAGGCAAGGCGGCCAACGACATGAAGACAGACCTGGTTGCGGTTACCGAGCCCTCCAGCGCAGAATTTGCCACCTCATCCGCGCCCCAGGATTTCTTTTCCTTTGGGAAGTAAACCCTTCCAGCCGAGGCACAGGATCAGCTGTCGCTTTACTTGCTGTCGCAGATAAAGAACTTTGAGGGACTGAGCTAACTTTTCTTCAAGTACAACGCGTCAACAGCCTGAAGCGCTTCCGTGGAACATTGCAAAAGAAGTGTTGACGAAAAAATGGGTTAGTCTGTGTGACTCCAACATCGAGATGCAACTCTTGCTGAGTTCAAACAAGAGACTCTATTTAGTTGCGACTGTGCATTCCGGCATTTTTCCCTACCAATTGTTTTCACATTTTTAATTCATTCTGCATTTTTTCTCTTCTGGGATATCCTATAACTTTATTATTTGCTTAACTTTTTTCTGATTGAAGAGACAAATAATCTATCGTTTCTGTACCATGGTACGTGTTTTCTTGTTTTCTCAATTTTTTATATTTTTGTTGTTCTTTATTTCACTTTATAGCGTCGCGCTTTCTGGTTCGACTATATTTTTTTTATGAAGTGAATGTTTCTTACACACGTGATTAGGCTCCGTGTTATTTCCTGTGCTTTTACCTTGTGCGTATTTTAACCACCACAACTTATTTGGGCGTCGCGTCTCCATAATTGGCTATCTTTGGTTGTTTCCTGTCTCTACTACTATGATTGTGTTCCCTATACCTTTCACCTGTGTATAGAATTCGTGTGTGACTACGCTGTTGGCTTTTATTTTTTTCTTGTTATCGTCTTACCACCTAAACTTGGATTGCGAACCTTGTAGTAATTACTTGTTCTGCTGTGTTTTGTTACTGGAGAGAGAGTGTAAGGCTTAGCGCGCCGACGCAACGCAGGCGATGAGGAGTGCCGTAGTGGAGGTCTCCGGGTTAATTTTGATAACCTAGGGATCTTTAACGTGCGCCGAAATCTCGTACACACTGGCATTTTTGCTTTTCGCTGTGTTTTGTTACTCGCAAATATTTGCTGTATTATCCGCAAAGCTTCACTTTTGTAACCCCCTTACTAAATTCCCTGCAAAGTGGCCAGTAAGGTATTTTAAATAAACTGTAATATTAAATCAGCATCCATTAAAGGCCTATGTATTGTTCCTTTCGACGTGGTTTCTTATGCAAGACATTTGTTACGTTCCTAAATGTGAGTAACTTTCTATTTGCAAAGGTAAAGTGCAGTAGCCTTACTGCACATTAAGACCGAAGTGAGAAGTGTCACATGTGTTGCACCTGTAATAGACGAGCACCAAAATCGCAGTCAGAGATGTCTGGAGTTTGTCCGGTGCTCCCTGAAAAAAAAAAATGTGTAGGAGCGTTTCTTTGGATTTTTTTTCTCCATAAAAACTGCTACCGGCGGTGTTCATATGTCTATAATATACATAGTTCGATGTGAGTTTTAAATTTTGCCTCAGGAATCCGACACCATATTTTAAATTAAAGAAATGAATTGTAACGTTAATGTAACGACACGTTCCAATGTTTGAAGTGAAACTGGAACGCGTTCCATTTGAATAAAGGAACTTGTAACAAGAACTCGTTTCAAAATTGGGAAGGAACGAGGAACGAGCTTTTGTTCCTGTTTTAGAGGAACGTGTACAACACTGCACGATACTAGGTAACGTTCGGCTCGGAACAGTGCATCCGTCCACGTTTCCGGGAGGTACATCCCGGCTATGCCTCTCGCGAAGGCATTGTGCGTTAGATCGTCTCCATGACGTCCATCTTTCATCCCGCCGCGCGCAGAACACAAAATGCTTTGAAAACGTGGTTATGAATGATGGCCAACCAAGAACAACAATCTTCCTTTACGAATATAACGCTTTGCGTGGTTTCCCACGGACACAAAAATTCAACGCTACATTAGCCATTTGAGCCTCACAGTAAAATGATGGCGGCATCCTCTACCACCTACCTGTGCGTGGCCAACCGGCGCGTACAATTTGTGGCTATCATCCCAGATGATTGGCGTGTCGCCCGGGTAGTTGCAGTTCACAAAAAAGGAGACCGCCTACAAAAAGAAAACTACCGCCCGATTTCGCTGGCTTCATTCTGCTGCAAAATACTTGAACACATCCTGGTACATTTCATAGCCGAATTCCTTGAACGTAATCAATTGCTATCTAATCACCGACACGGATTTCGCAAAAATCTTTCCCCAACCACACAGATTACAACTACTATTCATGAGATCGCTTCAACACTTGATTCAGCCAGACAGATTGATTTGTTTTTTTTTTGGATTTCAGCAAAGCTTTTGATCTTGTATCCCATAGTACACTTCTAAACAAACTTCACAGATTTGGCCTTCTGACGTTTAATATTTATTTGGATAAAACAGTACTTGTCCTACCGCACTCAGTTTGTGGATGTCGATGGGCACCCGTCCAAGCGTTTGCCTGCTCCATCTGGCGTGCCTCAGGGGAGCGTCTTGGGACCAATTCTTTTTCTCATGTATGTGAATGATATCACCACTGCTGTGTGCCCTGATGTTCAAATAAGGTTGTTTGCTGACGATTGTTTGTTTTTCAAAAAAGATGACATGCCAGAACGACCAAATGTCTTTAAACAGTCGTCTAGCAAAAATTCACGAATGGTGCACAACTTGGTCAATGTCCCTGATTTCCGAAAACACTGTGCTGCTTCGCATAACCTATAAAGAACAACCATTCTTATTTACGTATAAAATTAATACCGACAGCGTAACAGAGGCCACAGAATACAAGTATTTGGGATTGATAATCACGAACAAACTTACCTGGCCCTCGCATATAGAAAAGATATGTACAGCGGCAACCCAGAATCTCGGCTTACTTAGACACAAATTAAAAAACGCGCCATCCGATGCACAGTTTTTTGCTTATAAAACTTTTGTTCTACCTAAAATTGAATACGGAAGCGTAGTTTGGGATCCGTACTATCACAAAGATAAGCTTAGGCTTGAGATAGTGCAGAGGCGGGGAGTTCATTTTATATTTAACAAATATAACGAGAAGGATTCACCGTCATCCATCATGCTCGTAAAAATGATTCCAACACTAGAACAGCGCAGAAAAGTAGACAGACTCAAATTTTTATATTTGATGTATCACAAAAAACTAAACGTGAATGCCTGCGCATATATACAACCATTTTTGTCACGCAAATTGAGAAAAGGCATTCATATAATCTGCTTCCGCACCAAACGTGCACTAATCTTTTGAAAAACTCATTTCTTCCGCGAACCATTACGAAATGGAATTCACAGTCTCAAAATTTGTTTCATCGCAATCTGCCAGCGCGTTTGAAAATGCCCTATTCACTGATTTGGAAACGTAGCGAGAGTTCTTGTTGCATTTTTTGTTTGTATGTATTGTCATTTTTCTTCTCGTTTTTCAAATTAGAAACTATTGATTTGTGCACCGGGGGAATTTCGCGGGTAGAGTTACTTTCTGTTTCTATTCTACACCTTTGCTTTTTATGTAATTGAAAAGTGTTATGTGTATTGCTATATGTGCTGGTGTATTCGACCTGCATGGTCCTTCGTGACCGCAGTATACTGTGAACAAACAAACAAGCGAACAAACAAACAAACAAACAAACAAACAAACAAACAAACAAACAAACAAACAAACAAACAAACAAACAAACAAACAAACAAACAAACAAACAAACAAACAAACAAACAAACAAACAAACAAACAAACAAACAAACAAACAAATAAATAAATAAATAAATAAATAAATAAATAAATAAATAAATAAATAAATAAATAAATAAATAAATAAATAAATAAAGGAGGAACGCTTGTCTAGCATGCGCCATTTCCCTGTATAGCGACGAATGCGGAAATACCGACCTTAACTGTCCCGAGCGATCTCAAGGATTGTCTTTCGCCATTATAGAGAAAACGCGGCAGTGGTCCCGAGGCCGTTCTAGTGTACTTGCTCACGACACATACCCTGGCGGTGTGTTGGCCCATTTTGGCAAAGCGTTTTATGCTGGACAGATCTAGGAGGACCGTTACACGAAAATAAAAAAAAAAGTCTATTCCAGGCCACTGCCCGCACACGTGGCCGTTTCTGCGGGAGGCCTTAAGTAATGCGAATGTCATCCTCCGCCCAATATAGAATAGCCTACTGCGGATACTGCGAAGTGCAAGAAGCCCATTTTGAGTGTTGCGTCTTTTCTCCTTCTGGGATCTTTTCTGGAGGCGCCATGCCTCAATAATTTCCTCACGTTCTGCCATCGTTCCTTGTATGTTTCCTCTTTCTCTTCCCACCTCTTCTTTCATTTAGATACCAAGGCGTCCGAGTTCACGGCACGGTTTTTGTGACCTTCTAATGAGCGGACTTAATTGCTTTACCACCGCTATCAGCACCGACTCAAGTCACATAGGTGCTGTGAGGATTGATAAAGAACGGATAGAAGGAGCGTGAAAAGGGACTGCATTTAAGGATAAGGAGAAGTCAGCCTGGCAGACAGCTAGGCTTCCTACTCCACATGGACATGAGAGTGGCGAGAATGGGTGAAAGAAGCTAAGATACAAAAAAGCAGACAAAGCCTAACAAACGCAGATAAACACGCAAGAACTGGCAGACGCACGCGCACACACACAGCAGACACGCAGGAAGCAAAGTTAAGACAAACGCTCAAAGAGTTTTGTTCAGGCTGGAGTCACGGGGAAATGATACCAAGGCTTTTGAAGACCGTGTCTCCAGGGCAGTCGAGTGCCGTAGACCGACGACGTCTTTAAGCTTCAGGCGTGCATCAGCATGCAGTCCCAAAGTTGCCTTCATGGTTAGCCGTGGGATATCAAAGTGGGGACACACAGTCAGTACATGTTCGATGCACATTCTGCGTTCTACTTAATAGGAATGCAGACTTTTGAAGTACGCCCCGCATAAGTCTACTGTGCTGTCACGTAAAAACCTCCGATGACTAGTGCCGATATACGGAGAACCTTAATGTAGACGATAGAAAAATTAAATCAAATCAAATCGAATCGAATGAATTCAAACCTTATCTTAACGAACCAAATCATATCATATCAAATCAAGTCAAATAAAATCGTATCAAATCAGATCAAATCAAATCATGTTAAATCATATCAAATGATATCAAATCAAATCAAATCAAATCAAACCAAATCAAAGCAATTGATAAAGAATTGCACAGATCAAGATGAAACTACGTACAACAGGGTTTCCCATATAGTGGTACTGCAATTTCACAACGCGAACCCTCCGTAGCTGAGAGGGACGCTTTTAGCGCCTTTAGACCTCTAGCATGTGTGTTGGGATGGGAGGTGGCGCGTCGGAGAACCTCAAGAGCGCATTCTCGTCTCCATTGCTTCCCGATTTTCAGCACTACTTGAAGACCCAATAGAAGAGTAATGGACGCTGTGTCCGGCTTTCGCTGTGATTGCTTTTGCGCTCTCCCCTTCGCTTAGAGTACCAGAGGTCGTCAATCCCTATGGCTGCAGTCTGCGCTTGCTATAAAAAGGTTGCCTCACGGAAAACAGTTTCCTCCTTTCAAGTTTCCGGTTTACGCATTGCAGTTTACAAAAATAAACGTTTTCTGTTGGGCTTCGATAGGCTGCCACGTGGTGAAAGTGAGAAGTAGCGCGAATTAGAAGGAGAGCAGCCAAAAATAAAGATGTTTCTGGATGAGGAGAACGGAAGGGAAAACTTTAATGAACATGGCATTGCTTGCTACTTCACAGATGTGGTACAATGTACATTGTCGTGGGTACCTTGCCTTTCGTTTGTTCGGCTAATTGTATTTTTTTACACGCCGTTGCCATCCGTTTTATCTAAGCCAAGTCACCCCCGTCTGAAACAGCTGTTGTACCATTAGCGGGATTGATTCGTGGCGACTGTAAATTGTAAAGAACGCTCCCGCTCGCCCTGATTCCTAATGTGCCTTAAGCTCTACAGCAGCAGCTGACAATAGTTTTCTGTAGCGGCGGCTTTTGGTCCATGTGTGTGTGTTGCGGTGTTTCCTCGGCCTGTCTTAAGGCCAATTAGTCTCAATAAAAAAAAAAGAGTCATGCCGTGCAAATTGCGCCACAACTGGGAGTAGTAGTACTGAAGAATTGGCCGCGTATCTGCTTGCCTCGCTGTGAGTGTTGTGCAAAGACGGTAGTTTTCTACCGCCCGTGCCACGGCGGAATGTCCCCTTCTCTCTCTCGCCCCATCTCTCTCTCTCTCTCTTTACCTATCTCCTCTCGCTCTTCATAATAATGCAATGCAGGTTTGCTAATTCACTTAAACTTGCCCACATTTGAAGTGTTTTTTTCTTTAGGGCTTAGAAAAACACGCGCGGACATTTTTTTTTCGGTGTTTAGTTTCATATCGCCTTTCTTTGGCACCGTTCTCGACCCCATTTTATTTGTTATTGTGAAAACAAATTCCAGGTGCACTTTTTGTTATTTAGAAACTCTGCTAATGCCCGTTAAATGTTTTGCCTGAAATATGCCTGATGTTTTATTTGTGCTAAAGATGTGGACGTGTATGAGCCATTCCACCAGTTTTAGTAGTTCTGATAGGCTATGCCTATTTATATTTGCTTCGTTTTCAAGCATTCGTTCACCTGTTTTTTGACTGGGCTGTTGAATCGAGCGACGACGAAGAGGCAGGAACAGTAAACACTGACGTAATTTAAAAACACTCCCTTGTAGCTAGAGAAACATGGGGGCGCAGGTTTGATATATATCTCTTAGAGGAATTGTTATTGAAAATGGCTAACACGTACCGTACCAGCGTATACTAGGAGGGGCATCGTCCGAAGTTCAGTACCCATTTCTGCATACCAGGTACCGGCTCTCGTTCTGTATTTTTGAGGTTCGTTGAATTTCTTGGATTATCTAAACCTGAAAATTTTGCTCGGTCTGTGACTCACTTGATTAGCCCGATCGGCGAAAGAAGAGCTGAAAGGATGCTATACAAATGCATTCCAGACTGCTGCTGTAGCATGTCCATACTACTCAACGGAAAGGATAACTCAAGTATATTTTAGCACAATATAAGCAGGTCCTAGAGTACCGGCGCTATTTTACTGAATGATACGCGTTGGATTGGCTTTTACGATAAAAAGTTAAGATTGGGGCAGCTTCGCACTACTGGCGTGAAGGCTGGGCAAACGGCGAAGCTGGCGGCCCCACCTATCTTATTCTTGGTTCGGCTAAGTTTATTGTTTTCTGCGTGGTTATGCTTTGAGGCTCTGTCAAGTTTTCTGCTTGGTGTCGTCGTTAGAGCCCCAAAGAGCACCGGACACTCGGTCATTACGGTATGTACAGCGTTGCTTTATTTTCAGTAAGAGTCATTTCTTTCGTCGACGCCATCTGATGGCACAACTACACAGGGCAAATCTTCGTGCAGCGCGTCTTTACCCCGGCATACCTCGACCTCTTCTTAATTTGTACCGAGTGAAACATGTACATTCGGAAGGACTGCCTCCGTTGACTTGGGCTCCACACCGCCTACGAACCGCCTACGCGAGTCGATCGCAAACTCCCTGTTCTTGTTTCAACTAGGCCTCTTGCCGATCTCAATCAAGACCACCTTGTGATCGCTGTGGCAGAGTGCAACCGGCATGCCAATAATTTGAACGCTAGCCGAATGCAGGTCACCCAGAATGGTAGTGGGCAGTGGGTCTAACCACCAGCTTAAACAGCATCCCTGATAAAACTGCACCACCGTCGCAACCTGTGATAGAGCGAGCCACCCCGCGAACAGATTCCAAAGCAGTGCCTGTACCTAAGTAATTTCAGGGAGCTTACCTGTACCGGTTGTATCGCGCCTCCCCGCGACGCTTTTCGAAAGCCGTGCTTGTTCCAGTTTGATCCCGTCTCCTACAGGTGGCGACACAAGCCCCGCCTAAGCGCGACGAGGCAAAGCTACGGTAAAGCGGTACCGGCACACGCGATGACGTCACCGGTCGGAGAGATTTTCGTGCGCACGTTCGCCTGCCAGCTTAAAAAGCATCGCTGTAAAAAACAGGGCGATATAAAAGGTGGCAAATAACGGCGAGATCGTGTTTGGTGTTTGGCGAGATTGGTGTTTGCGATAAAGAATATACAAAAAAACAACAAGGCGTAAAAACAGGGGCGAAGAAATGCAGTTAAAAAAATAGCTCCAGCTGCTTCAAGAAGAACAGAAAGGGAAATTTTACTATCCCTTCCAAAAGAAAGTTAAGAGAAGTGCGAAAGTTTTCTTCCATTAAAACATCGTCCAAAGAGCGTCACAACCTTCGCTAAAAGTGCGGCCAATTGATTACCAAAACTTCAAAGACACCAATCGCAAACGAAGAACGAACCCATGCGACGATGTTTCGCGCACTAACTGAACGCATCTACGAGTGATTTTATCCCCGCTCATATTGCGGCGGATAGTTCCTGTCACCTTCCGTCGGTTCCACGGCCCCTGCCCTTGCTGACAACTGAGCCACATGAACAATTTCTCCAGCTAAAGGAAGATCTGCGTCGCGTCACACGCGATCTCATCCCACCGTCAGACCCTCCCAGTGGGCTCGCTCGCTGGGAGGAGGTCCTGCTGTGTAGACATCGAGTTGGGGTGGCCCTCTCTCCTGCGGTAACCCGGGCGTGGCTACCGCGATACCATGCCGAGTTTACCAACAAACGGCTCCTGCCGAGGACGCCGACACCGATCACCTGCCAAGGACAGGCCCTTCCCTGAGTGCAGCGAGATCCCGACACCTTCGCGGCACAGGCCTGCTTCCTGCGAGACCCCCCGATCTCCAGCGATGGCTGTGGGGGCCCAAGCACCGCTGTCGTCTGGACTTACTCCGGGAAACGGGTGCCAACTTGTACCTGTAGGACCTTATGCGAAATCGCATACTATCGCAATTAAAAAAATATATACGAGCGATTTAAAGTATATATACTGATACGTGGTTTACGAGATAAAGGTATACTATTAAACTCCTCTTTCATGATCGATGCGTGTATTGCGTCATCTAGATTGGTTCCTTTTCTGTGATTTTCATGTAACCGTTTTGATACAATCGAAGCCCGGTTTCACGCACGCGCAATGTGTCCAGGAATCTTATAAGTGATTTTCGGTAGACCGACCGGTCCATCGGGAAATGAACAAGTTTTTTTGACAAAGCGCCTTTGGTCACACAAAAGCCTTTCGCTTTATAAGTCCAACCAATAGCGTGAGAAATGTGCGAACGCGGTAAAATTGAAATGAACGCTGTGTCTTCTAGAGGGTCTTCCGAAAATACTATAAGCACTCCACTGAAGGTCACTTCAGTCACCGGCGTTTTCTCGCGCGATTTCGCTCACCCTAACATACCTTACATAACCTAACGTACCATACGTCACCTAACGTAACCTAAAATACAGAAAGCAGTAATTTAAAACGCTGAAAACAAACCTAAGGCATCAAAATCATAACTGAAGCAGAAACTAAGTATCTGGGTATCTGGCAAGTCCAGGACTCGAACTACTACCCTTTGCATCACGAAGCTAACCCTAACCCCCCCGCCACAAGGGTAGACGCTCCGATACCTTCCAACCTAGCCTTAGAAATTCGAGTGCTGTCGGACGGCACTCTGGACACTGCGTAAAATAAACTGGATGCACATTCTTTGCCTTCATTGTTGTAGCAATGAGAGGAAAGTGGGAGAAAGGAGATGTTTTTGCGTGGCAGGGGCGACCTTTGTAGCGAAGCAAGCAGATACGCAGCCAATATTTTCTTCTCGTTTCAATGCGGGCAATTTAAGACGTAAGGCGGTAAATATAGACCTTGTGGAATCGTCAAGACCACACGGGCGTCGCTCAACAACCGCAGCTCTACGTTATATGACCTTGTGGTGATTGTCTGTGAATTTTTCGCCCTCACCGTGTCTCAACCCAGCCGGTATACCTCCGCCGCAGAGAAAGGTCACGCATTCAAGCTAGGGAGAAGCACGACACACAACTTTTCGATCTGCATCCGCCGTTTTCCTCGAACTATTCCGACACGTTTCCGCGTTTTCCGAACAACCGGCGAGGTACACACGGCACCGCGGTTATTTCAAAGCATTCGAACGGCCGCCGGTGTTCAGCGCCGCGCCGAAAGCAGCCACCACGGTACCGAGCTGCTCACGAATTGCGTGCGCAATCCCATTAAACGCGGCATACACGCGCGTACGCGCGAAAGAAACGAGCCTGGAAAGAGCGGCAAATAACAGGACCAAACCACGGCGACGCAGAAAGAGAAGAAAAGGCTTTACTGCACGACACGGGCGCCCCGCACGGCAGCCCGCCGGCGGCACTCCCACTTGCGCGTATCCCTTTCTCATCATCGATGTCCACGGAAACCGAGCACACCGGTGTACGGGACTGCAGGCAGCAGCGGCGGCGACGACGAAGCGCCTGTTATCGAGTGGCGCACTACGCTACTACGCCTCCGGTGCCAAGTTTCGCGCTGCGGTCGTTAACTCGGCGAGGACGCTTTCGAGAACGCCGAGGCGCGCTACCGGGTGAGGTGGCGCGTATTCATTGTCTCGGAGCCGTGTTCCGCGCGCCCGAGCTTTTATGCCTTCGCGGGACGTCCGCTTTTGGCGAAACGTGTCGCTCTTGTGAGGTGCAGAGCTCGGATGCAGCGCTGTGTTGCCGTTGGCGAACATCGGTGTCTGCGCCGAACTTGCAGCTGGTCGTAACACGGCCGGCGGCTTTGAAGGGTCCGCGTGGTTGTGCGCTAAATGGAGCGGCACAGGTGTGCGTTGGCGCGAATGCGATACCTGCCTGAACTGCAGCAATAATCAGGAAACCTTGCTTTTTTAGGCGAAGCGAACGTTTGTTGCGAGCAGCTGTTTTCCTTCTAATGATGCGGGGAAGAGTGTAAACGTTTTGTCCGGACGTCGGGAGAGTAAAGTGAGAACGCAGTACTACGTGGTATTGTAACCGAGCGTTTCGACTCTTGGTTTGGTTTCATGGCGCAATCAACCGATCCCTGTCGTTGTGGACCCGGTGCTTCCTCTTTCAAGACATCTGCATCAGCGTTTCTTGGTACAATAGCGGCAGACGCTGTGCAAGCCATGGAAGCGCCTGTAGTCGTCCAAGGGCACAGTGGGAGTAGAGGCAGCCGAATTTAACATGTGCTTCAATGGAGTGTTCTTAAAGGTTCTTCTGTTCTTAATGCGTCGATGCTCCTCATCGTCTTGCCAGCCATCCTCATCGCCTTTAATTGATTTTATTCGTGTTCACTCTAACTAATTTTAGTAGTCACGTATTCATCAAAGCACTTTCTTGGCGCTCTTTGCCCTAGTTGGCCTCGCGCCATTACATTCAAACATCCTCATAATCATCAATGCGTCGATGCTTTAATGGGGTTAGCTTTCCTTCAGGAGTAGCCCTTCTTTTCACCCGGAGTTGCTTTTACGGCCATTTTAGATTGTTGGATAGTCGTTTAAGTGTGGCCCTGATTTTCAGCGATGTATTTTAGGTTCTTTGAGCTCAGTGGTGTTTGGAAGCATTTTTGAACGGCCTAATCTCTGAAACTGGAAATGCACACGCCTGTCGTTTATTTAGAAAAGTAGCGTATAAAGTTGTGGTGGGAGCTTATCCCATGTGGATCTTGGGTGATCTGGGACTGAGGTCGCAGACCGGATGTTATGATTAAAGCGGCTGTCGTGGCGCAGTAACGAAGGCGCCGTGATGGTGACAACGAAGAGGCGAGTTTGATACCTGCAGCAGCGGTTGTTTTTCTGGTAGTGAAAAGCGGAAGCGCATGGCTTTTGGCGCAGGTAAAAGGGGCTGTGAAGGTAAAATCAAATTGTGTTCATTAAAGGTACTGCTTTGTCTCAACAACAGCAATGCCATTTATATCGTACACTTAAAACAGATAATATACAAGATATTCAAGAAAACATATGAAGCAGCGGCACCTCCTCAGCTACTGTCGGGTGATTTATGTATGACGTCATAGAACCTTGCTTGCGCGATTGGCTGCTGCCGACATAAGCAACCGCCAGGAAGCATTACTGGGTGACAGTAGCGGCACATGTAGTTCCGTTTGACTGTATCATTTGGGTAATAAAGTGCAGTTATTAGACTTGTAACTATGTTCTTAACCCTCTCCAGACCAGACCCTTCATCCGCTCATGAGGAAAAACTTTCAAAAACCGCGAAATTTAACCTTGAGCACAGTCGGATGTACCCCACAGCGGACCGCTACAGCCATGTTGCCGTGTGCGGCCGTGTCGGGCATGGCCCGACAACAGACTGCGATGGGTTAATGCTGGCTTCTAGTGCGTCACAGCTTTCCATGTGGCATTACCTTAGGGCAAAATTTAAGCCTTCTCATAGCTCATTGCTTTTTTTTTGTTAAAAATTTTTTCTTGGCTGAAATGGAGCTGGGGAGGTACCAAAGGCTATTTATATCAAATTGAACGAAATTTTATTCAGTATTCATGGCCACTGTAAGGATTTTTACGTGGTAGTTATTCCGTAGCGCTCCGCACTACCACGCGTTTATAGCTTTGCCGTGTGTAGCCCCAACCATATTTTAGAGCCAAGCTGTTTGTTTGATTTATTGGCATACGTTTATTTTGCATAAAGTCGGCCTGTGGCAGTCCAGTGGAAGGACTAAGAAAAGAAGAAAAAAAAACTGTGGTTGATTCCTCTGTCATAGGAATCGGTAAAACACAAAAGTGAAATGTGCAGCGAAATCTGCAGCTGAGCACGATTTGCGGGTCGGCGGCTGTCTTGTGGGTGTGCTTGGCGAGCGACGTCCTGCTGGCGGGTCGCTTCGGCAAAGGTGTACTGGCGTCAATTCCGGGACGCATATGACATCAGTGAAATCTTGGTGTATCCCCTCATAAAACACTTCTGTTTTAGAATATAAAACCCAAAACAAACAACCATGAGTATAACGTACTCTTTGGTTCTAAAGGTTGCATCCCCGCAAGAAGTCCCTTTGTGCACGGGTGTACCCTTTACTGGCCGTTTGCTTTGTTGTACAGGCGTCACTTCTGTTACGGTAATGACGTCAGTGAAATCTTCGTGTTACCGGAAATAAAGCACTTTCGTGTTTAAAAAGTAGTGGCCAGAAAATGTGACGATAGTTTGGAAATTAACACAAGTGGAGTGTTTGGATGGAAATTTCCTGGGTCTCAATTGGCCCACCGGCATTACTCACAAATACCACAAAAGAAGACAAGAGTTGTGCAGCTTTTTCCTTTTTAACGGTGCTCTTGATCCAGTCCTCGTGGCTCCGAGACCGCAGCAAACCCAGTTCCTTTAGACGTCCTTCCCGTAAGCCGATGTGGCGAAGGAATTCTTACAGCAGGCGTCCGGCTGAGGTTGGAATGCCGCATCTGTCGCAGTTGAGGGCGCCGGCAGGTCTTTTGAATAGTTTTCCCGACAGAGTTGGAGAGTGATTTGAAAGTGTCGCCGGAGTGTGGTGCGACAGTGCTTGATGGTTGTTGACTGAGTTGACGAGGATATTGTTAGGTACAGCTGCGGAATTTCTTTACTACTGTGTATACTGTGTAAGCAGGCAGTTCTCTATGAGTGGACCATAATTTCAGCGGCGCGGTAGCCGTTCGCGCCAATGAGCGCTACGAATGTTCCCTCCAACGCAAGCGCGTTACGGGCACCGATTTTTAAATCTGAATTGATAGTGGTAATTTATCAATCCAGGAAACTTTAATTTTTGCTATAGGTTTCTATTAGCTGCTCGTTTTATAGAAAATTTAAAGAAGGAAGTTTGTGATGTATCGGTTTTTTGTCTACATGTCTTATGCATGAAATGGCGCCTGTCTGTAGCCGGTGCGTTCACTTGAAGGACGTGCCGTCGACGTCGCTCTTAAACGGCCCTCGTATGCATCCTCCAACCCGAGGCAGTATCGGACATCTGAGCCACTTCTCTTGCGGTAAAGACTGGCTGTCGCCGCCTCCGCCGCCGTCGTCGTCGCCTCCTTAACGAGGGCATTAATCATGACCGCGGACACTCCCCCTACTTTACCATGCGCGTGCTTGCATCGGGTTGCCCGGCCGCTGTTATCTCTGGTCGCTCGTGCGTGACACTTTTGCCGCGGTCCTCAAAAGCGAGCGAGAAAAGAGCGACAAAGAACTCTCAAGTGCCGAACGGACGTCCACAACAGCTCCATGCAAAACGTTTTAGGCCATTCGCTACCCGTACGGTTGATGACAATGTTTAATACTTAGCAGGGCCTGTTACGTGGTTACAAGAGCATTGGAGGTTATTTTTGGTACATTGCCTTGCATCAAATGCAGAGTTTATAACGTTAGGGCAATACTTGATCTTAAGGAACCAACCTTCATTTGCGTCCTCATGCTTCTACGCAGGGTAGTTTTTAGACGCTTCGATTGATTGATTGATTGTAGGGTTTAACGCGCCGACGCAACGCAGGCGACCGTAGTGGAGGGCTCCGGATTAATTTTGACCACCTGGGGATCTTTAACGTGCGCCGAAATCTCGAACACAGGGGCGTTTTTGCTTTTCGCCTCCATCAGAAAAGCGGCCGCCGCGGCCGGGAATCGAACCCGCGACCTCGTGCTCAGCAGCGCAACGCCTTAGCCACTGAGCCACCGCGGCGGGTCTAGACGCTTCGAAGCACTGCGGTAATTTTTCTTTTCAGTAGCTTCTGCATATAAAAAACTCATCAAAAAACAGTCAAAGCCAGGGATGGGAGCAGTAATGTTGAAGCTTAATTGGCACGTTGAGATCATGTACACTGAAAAGGGGGCAACAGGCAATGGTCTAAGTAGTGTTGCATCATGGCCGCCATGTTGAATGTTGGCAGTCATAGGGGATTTCAACAAACGGGCCCAACCGCTTTTGCTCATTGACTAGCCAGAGTCGCTGTTATTATTGATCGTCACTCTGGCTAATCATGAGCGAAAGCGGTTAAGCCGACTGGGTCAAATCAAGAGCGACTGATCATTGGCAGACGCGGAACGACAGCAGCGACGATTGCCGTACTGGATGGGAGCCTACGGTCTTTATTTTTACGCAACCGGCCAAACTGCTTCCGCTCACTAACTTGCAGTCACTATAAATGATTAACGATGACTCTGGCTAGTCCGTGAGCAGAAACGAGTTGGCAGGTTGTGGGAAATCAACTACAGTGCTCCCATGTCCGCCATGAAGCAACATTTTTAGACCGTTATTTGTGGTGATTTTACGCAACCAGCAGAACCGTCTCCGCTCACTGACTACAGTAACACTGACTTTTGCTAGTTAGTGAGCGGCAGCAGTTTGGCCGGTTGGTTGAAATTAATTATGACTGCTCCCATGGCGGCCATGATGCAACACTAATTAGACCGTTGCTGACCTTTCCGTGACATTCTTGTGGGCAGTATAGACTCTATGAAATTGGAACATTACGCGGGGCTTTATGATTTTTAAGAAATGACTTTAGAGCTGGTCCCAAAGGGCTTTCATAACGCACCGAAATGACGTGAAGGGCAGGACACGAAGCGCGGTCAAGACCCTCTTTCTTGCGTGGCTTAAACAGCGCTGTGACGACCCAAAGGGAACTACGGAGGGGAGCAAGGAAGAGGATAATGCTTCCGTCCCTTACTTGAGGATGAGACATTAACCCGCGTTTTAGTCTACTTCATATCACGGTTATCACGTTTCATCCCACTTTTCATACAAGGCGATGGGGAAGAGTGCGAGGAACACGCGCGTGCAGACCACAAATATTCAGAAAGTCGCCGATTGCCGATTCCGCTTCCACAACCACAAGAAGATAGACGAAATGGCAAACACGATTGCATTTATTTATTTATTTATTTATTTATTTATTTATTTATTTATTTATTTATTTATTTATTTATTTATTTATTTATTTATTTATTTATTTATTTATTTATTTATTTATTTATTTATACTACGGTCGTGGCGCAAGGTCTTAGGAAGCTGGAGAAAACTCTTACCAAGATTCCCTGACAGGCAATCGCACTTGCACATATTCACAGAAAAAGAAGAAATAACATACATTATGTACTATCGGCGTCAAATGAAACGTGAACACGAAAATATGAGCCTGAACGCACAAATAGCGCGATTTCTTTCCATGCAAACCAAAATGACGCGTGGCTTAGTTATAAAAACAAAGATGAGAAAAGTGGATTTCCAAATATACCAATAGCGTGCCATTATATGAACTCTACGAACAGTATTTTTCAATTTTGCACGTTCTGGTTTATATTTTCGTGTTCGCGCTCCATTTGACGCCGATAGTACGTAGATGCAACTCCAAAGCCGACGTCATTGTACGTTATCGATGATACAATAGCCGGCGTTGTTATATATTGTAATAATTATAATTATAATGGATGCTACAGTCCCCGACGCCATTATACGACGTTATACGAAGCTGCTTGTAAGAGTACGTGGCGCCGATTCTAGCCGTGTTGCCCGCTATTGCGGGGTGTCGTGTTGATGCGAAACCCGCACTGGTGGCACGGCGAAGAGCTACACATTCATCTGCCGCACTAGCTGTTTCCTAAATACGAGGCTTCAATACGCGAACACGTTAAAAGCGAGTGGCACGTCGAGGAGATGTTTCGTCAGCACGACGCCTCCGTGTCTCTTCTCTGCGCCGACACAGTCTGTTCGCCGGGGTCATGAGAGACATTCTAGCCTATACATCCAAGCGAGTGGTATATTGGACGGGTTTGTTATGTCTCTCTTTCATATAGTCCTTTTGTATAATTGCAAGCACAAAATTTTCTTATAAGTAATGCCCTGTCTAGGCGCTGCCCTCCGAAGCTGTTGATGCTGTTGGCGCTGCTACGCGGCTGCCTTGGCCTTCAGCACGTGACTAGTCTGTGTATAGTGAACAAAAACACAAACAAACAAAACAAAAAATAAAATGCGTTGTGGTGCTGAGCTCAAGGACACGTGTTCGATTCCCGGCCGCGGCGGCCGCATTTTGATGGAGGCGGAAAGCTAAAACGCCCGTCTGTTCGAGATTTCGGCGCACGTTAGAGATCCCCAGGTGGTCAAAATTAATCCGGAGCCCTCCACTACGGCATTCCTCATCGCCTGTGTAGCGTCGGTGCGTTAAACCCCAGAATCAATCAAAATAAAAAAAAAATGACTTGCCATGCAAAATATGTAATCCTATCTTTTAGTGTGAATGACAGCCATCCAAGTTACCGAGCAGAAATACACGGAGAACAGGGCCCAAGGCGCAGGCTATTATTGCGTCGCTCTCTTTGAATTATTTATGTTACTTGATCTACATTTTATAAGACACCGCGAGTGGTGCAGGAACTGACGGGGCTTCGAATGGCAAGTCGGGTTTGCTTTAGCTTTCAGTAAATATTGAATGTGCAGTTCGAGCCATCAGCCTAACGCTTCTATCGCGCACCTGTGTTCATCTTAGTAAAAAAAAATGATGCTCCTACAAAGGATCTACACCGCGTCCCTACTATTCGCATTGACTGCGTTTTTGCGCGTTTTCACCACATTTGGTCACGCAGGTCATTAGTTATTCATTATCTTGACTTGGATGTAGAGGCCATTTATTATTGAACAGCGGTCGGTGCCGGTGGGATGGAGCGAACGAAAGTTTCGCTTGATCCTCTGAGCTCACGTCCAGGAATCTGAGCGCGAATAGGAAACTGCGTTATTATCTACACGCTCTTCATCGCGAAGTGCTTACCGTGCCCTCCTGGTGCATTTGAGTCCTGATGTTGATATCAAAATTGGGCTCTAAAGGTGCACTGAAGTGAACTGTAAGCATTGTGTAAGTACTTATTCACCACCACCACCACCACCACCACCATCATCATCATCATAACTATCATCATCATCAATATATCAGAATATGGTGTGCGTATGTCATGTTTTAAGCCAAAATTTTATAGTTGGGCGGGTTCAGAAACGACGTACAGAATCGCTTGTGTCCGCTATTTCCTTCGGTCATGCTCCGAGCTTTCTAGGCCAATTTGCACGCACTTCTAGAAAAAAAAAGAAAATAAAAGAGATGGTGTTCAAAGGTGATGTTTTCATGGCAACGCCCTCCTTTCAGAGTTGATGAATGCGGATATGACGTCACACTGATAACACTGGAGGGCTAAATCTGGCGGACTGCTACCGTGTTTAAGGGAAACTCACCTGATCACATCCTGTGGGACTCACTAATTCATGGCCCAATTGGGGTTTAGAAAGCATCGTGTACTGATAGGGAAGTTTTTACAAATTAATCGGAATGTTCCTAGCGGCCTAGTTTGATTCCTTTAGAAATGTACCACCTCTTTACGGAGATAAAAAATAAACAGGAAACAGATTTTGGTGTACTCAGTTTTTACTAGATGGCGGTAGATGTGTAGCAAGCAAGATTTTTTTGTTTATTTCGGAGCAGAAGAGACGTATCTCTAAAATAATTAAACTAGGCTGTTGTGAACATTGATATATATTTGTAAACCTTTTCTTATTGGTGCACGATGGTTTTTAAGTCAGTGGGTCATGAAGCAGGAAGTCCCATTTGAATGTTAACATGTGGGTCCCCCCTTAACCAGTGCAAGCCGTCTCATAAAACGTCTCAAGCGAAAAGCCCGTATCAATCGAAAAGTCGATATTAAACGTCAAATAGACGAAATTTGATAGTTAATGTGCAGCTTTCCCACTCATGGCAGTCCTTTCCACATGGATTACTCTGTAGTTATTTAGCGAAATGTAAACTATTTTCGCGCAGCTAATATTGGCAGTGAAAACGTGCTTTGTGCACAGTTTCAAGTCTTGCACGTCGCGCGACTAAGTTCGAGAGCCACGGAAACTATCCATTACAAATGCATCTGGAATTACTCTGTAGTTATTGAGCAAAATGTAAACTATTTTCGCGCAGCTAATATTGGGAGTGAAAACGTGCTTTGTGCACATTTTCATGTCTTGCACGTTGCGCGATTGAGTTCGAGAGCCACGGAAACTATCCCATACATATGCATGGGGAGTAACCTCTGACAGCGAATTACACAAAGCATATTTAGAATCCCAGAAATAAGTGCTTCTAGAGTTTCATCTTCACGATGACTTCTTGCTTCGTGCCGAATATCACTTTCCTGAAGTGATTTTGCTAGGTTCCTGAGAGGTCGGAATTTTGAGCAAGAAAGCTGAGTTATATAAAATTCCGACGCATTGCAAACCGGCGTTACGGCGTGCTGCGGTTTCTGCGGTGACCGCAGGTGGCGTATATGCTTTCTCTTCTCCCATTCATTACAGATGAAGTACAGCCTCAGAATGGCGCTAAATGTACGAATAGAAGCTTACATTGGGTGAACAGTCCAATCGAGCCACAAATCAGACTTTGTATTACACAGTCATCCCACAAATCAGCCTTGTTGGGTCTATTATTTATACTGCCGAAAACGGTTTTCTTTTGTGTTCAAATACTTACTGTGCCAACTTTTGTCCGTCAGCAATTACTCAAAGTTTAGTTTTACTTCGTAGTTCTTCATGTATAGAACCCTTCTCCGCATGACAGTTTTTCGCGCCTTCCGAAACGTGTCTCACATGTCTCATACCTCACTGTTCCTGATAATGCATCGAGACAGAGATGAACGAATTTCAGTGGCTTCCTTTTTCCAGAAAGTTGTTTCCAGTATTTCTTCAATTTGAATCTGAAAAACCTTTATCTCTCGTCTAACCGAGATGAGACTAGCAATAAAGGCACAGAAGGCCTGACAGAGGTCCTCAGCCCTCTGCACTTTGTGTCAGAAGCATTGTAACGTCAGCAAAGATTCCACAGAACGTATATCACAATACACTTGCCTAAGCGCCAACTTCTTCGAAATCACTTCTGCACGCCCCGCCGCAAGTATTTCATTGCTCTCTGTGCGAAAAATACGGAGTGAAAACCAGTAGATTGTGGGATGGCACAAAAGGCTCGAATGTGGCTTCTTCGCAACCGACCGAACAGTGAGTGGGAAGAGCCAAGCATCTCCTGGGAAAGCATCACCTGCAGGAACACAACTCCACGCTCCTAACGATCGCGAGCGGTTTGGCCCACTCGGCTTGGCGCCAACTCTTCCGTCTCGTTGGATCTGAGGCCATAAGCGAACGGCAACTGGGACGGTCACGTACTGTCCTCGGGAAGATGGGCTCCCCGCATTTCGCACACAGACGTCCGAAGAAGTGGACAACCGTTGTGGAGAAGCAGGGGGGAGGCGGTTTCTACCACTTTCAGAAAGCCGCGTGGAAAAACAAACAGAATCTTTCTTAGCACCGATGTAGAGCAATATAATCTGAAGAAACACTCCTTGTTGGCTTACGCCACATGTGCGTGGAGAAGAACTGTTACTTCGCGAAGTAAGCGCGTATTTCACGTAAGCGTACTTCCTCTCATTTCAGTCGTCATTGTTTATTTGAATATTAAAGCGAAGCATTAGTCTCCTCTCTGATTCCGCTGTACGCCAATACGCCCTGCAGGAAAGCCAACTTTCTCTGACGATGACGAGGATGCATAATCGTGGGTGGTGTGAAAAAAAAAAAAAAAACGCTTCCCGTTGTCGGAATCGAACCTGGGTCCTTCGCCTTATGAGGCTGGCGTCTATCCGATTGTTGCATTTCGACATTTTTTTGTCTTTGTTGCCAAACGAAGCATAACAACAACAGCAACAACTGTACAAAACACGCTGAGCCAGGGATTACCTGGCGAAACAAAGCACTTTAATTTTAATTAGTTCACTAAACAACGACAGCACTTCTTCGTCCCCTTTTTCCTTCTCTATTACTTCGCGGGTTCTACCAACAATTTCTACAAAGTACTGTTCGACTGAACGTGCCCTGGGGTCACTGTTTCTAACGGCCATACGCGACCGCCAGATACTGTGCAGGCCCAAGAGCATTATTAAGTCATAGGGGTATTCGTTACTCTCAATGGGAAGAAACCGGATTCCGTAGGCGTCTATTGGGAGGTCCTTCTGCAGCGTGTGCTGAAGAACGTCCCAATAGAACACAGCATTACAACAGTCAATGAACACATGCTCTACAGTCTCCAGCTTCTTACACAACCTGCAGTCTGTACCCCATGGCACAAAAATACCTCTCTCGTGCATCCATACCAGTACTGGCAGCGTGCCGGTGTGCAGGTTAAAAAAGAAAGTCTTCACTCCCGGCGATAACCACATCTTTTTTACACGTTTCAGAACATTCTGGCCGGGGCGGCCTGCGTACACACTTCTACACAACGGCACAGGGAATACAACACTTACCAAGTCTTTATACAGAACTCGTCTACTGACACTACTCAAATACTCCACTGAAAACCTGCTTAATAAAAAATTAAATGAGAGAACGACCTCGCGCAGGAAGCGTGAGGACACCCTCGACATTCGCAAACACGACGACACAACGAAGCTCGGAAGTTCTCCGGCTAGCACGACCTGCATGTAAGTGCGAAGGAAAGGGTCCCTTTGATCCCTAAGAAACATAAACCGTGACACAACCTGTCTCAAGAAGAGATGCCCCAGACTCAGTCCTCCACTGCCCACCGCTCGAAACAAGTTAGTCCTCGCCATTCGCTCCCACCCGGAGTTTCACACAAAGGTGGCGAACACATGGTGCAACAGTTGAAGATTCGTTCGTGTACAAAACAACGCTTGCACATCATACCAAATTTTTGCCGCGAG
Organism: Haemaphysalis longicornis; assembly: GCF_048455015.1. Lineage (NCBI taxonomy): Eukaryota > Metazoa > Arthropoda > Arachnida > Ixodida > Ixodidae > Haemaphysalis > Haemaphysalis longicornis. Next base: position 126,358,230 of record NW_027526335.1, on the reverse strand, counting down.
GAAAACGTTACAGACGGTGGCGCGCGCGAAAATTGACAAATGTCGCCCTTCCCATCGTTCCGCCTTTTCCCGCACCTCTGTCGCCTTTCCCCGCCAAAACAATGTATTTTCTCTGTACCGGTCCAATGGTACACCTAGGTACCTGGTGTCCCGCTGAACGTTTTCGAACAACGTGGGAGGATCTCCCCACGTCCCGTGCCACACCCCAAACACTTCTCCCTGTTTATCACACTCCCGCTCATGTAGCAATAGCTCTGTGTGATGCTCAGGGCATTGCGGACGCTTTCTTGGTCAGTGGCAAAAATGGCCACGTCGTCTGCATACGCTAGTATGCGCACCTCGCTGTAAGTACCGATTCGCGCCATACACCCCAAACCCAAACGTTGGGGCTGTGGAGTGCAGACCAGAGAGTTGCTGTGGGTATTCTATACCCTTGCTACACTAGCGTCCGAATGTCATTTGAACCAAATATTATTTGACTCAAATGGCAAGTTGTGCTGCTACACTAGGTTTTGAAATGGCATTCGGCTCAAATGACATTCGCGCCAAATGAGCACCGAGAGAGACATTTAAGATTTCAAATGCCATTTCTAGCACTCTCGCACGCAGCGTCTTTGATCGGCAATAAAAACTATAATACTTCCGTACGTAAAACAAACAAAATATTTTTGTTTGTGGAACTTTGTTCACTGTTCATTTACTTAAAAAATTTTCATACTCTTTAAACAAGTGGGTCAGTTGCAAAAAAAAAAAAAAAAACTACGCAAACAGCCACCACATTAGAGTCAAAACTGGTGTCTCTTCTAATTTGATATCATTTTACTGCGTTAGACTGCTCCTAAACTTGATTGTTGTATTATTGTACGAATACGAAAAGGGGCGACAACAGCGCCACTACAGCACGGTGAACAATTGTGAAAGCTTTCAAATGCCATCGAAGTTGTAGTGTAGCACCGCGGATTCGGAATGGCATTCGAAGCACCCCATTTGAGTCAAACGTCATTTGGTTCAAATGACATTCGGACCCTAGTGTAGCCGGGGTATTAAGTTATGCGTGCCTCCTCAGTAGACCACATAATCGCAGTTTGGGATCAGCCTACCAAAGAATCAATCACGAGAAAGCTTCGCGTTCAACCATCGTCGCTAGACAGAGGGGTGCACGATTTTCTGCGACTGTTTATATTATTGTCTGTCTTATTGCTTGTGCAAATATTTACTTAGCGCTACGGCGGCGCTAAGCGTTGCTGGGTTGTGCACGGTCTTTGCTGCAGACTAAGCGCCTGGAACACCCCTGACTGCAGCGCCACGCATCTGCTTTGTTGGGTGTTGCTTAGCAACGCCTTTTTTTCGGTCGTGGCATACTTTCGCTCTTTGGCCCTGATTGAGAGACTTCTCACTCCGGTAAAACGGCATTGTATGGCAACGTCTCCTTCTTCAGGATATGAATAAAGTTTCAAGAGAGTTCTACACAACCGCGACGTATCTTCTCTCGACACACTTGCGACGCGGATCTTAAAGTGAGGGTATAAAAGCACACTCGTGAAAAAAACAAACGATCTCATGATTATGACCGAGGTAGAATCGGCTAACATATTAAAGCTAAAGAAGGATTCTAAAAGGAATTAGACAGAGATAGCTAAAATATGAAAACTGCGCATCTGAACAAAAATTATCTGTGTGCTTTGAAATCATCTTCTAAATGTGTGTTTCCCCGCAGCGGCATTTGTGATATTATTGTTACGAATTTTGAACTACCCTTGATCTGATTGATTGTAGGGTAATTTAACGTGCCGACGCAACGCAGGCAATCAGGCGCACCGTAGTGGAGGGCTCCGGATTAATTTTTACCGGCTGGGGATCTTTAACGTGCGCCGAAATCTCGTACACACGGGCGTTTTTGCTTTTCGCCTCCATCAGAAAAGCGGCCACCGCGGCAGGGATTCGAAACCGCGACTTTGTGTTCAAAAGCTCAACGCCTTGGTCACTGAGCCACCACGGGGGATTGGACTACTCTTTTAGCTTTTAGCAATACTTATTACTATTTTTGCTATTTCAGGTGAAAGGAGTGTCACTCGGCTTCTCATGATTATATGTTAAAGGGTTTTCGCGTCTATTAAACCTTGTAAATAAAGTTACTCTGTTTTATAAGACGGGGTCTGTCAACCAGCCCACGTCTTTAATAACGCCCAAATTTGCTTGGACAAGTTAGAACTTGTCCTTTTAATAATGGTTTGCAGGGAGGCCCGTTTTCTAAGGCTCATCCTTGCTTTTTCTGCAAATTCTCAACGAATAACGTCTCCCGCCCAAAACTCGTTACAGCCATAGAAATCCCCCTGAATGCAGGATTCGGTATTTTTCTGGGTCGTGCTTTGTTAAATGTTGTTCCCGGGATGTTCATTGTTCCTTTTCCCGCCATGGTTTTTCATCCCTTCGAGGCTTTCTTCAGTTAAGCTCCTCTTCTCTTTCAGGGGACGTTTCTTCCCTTGACGCCAGTAGCTGGATAATTACAAGCAAAGGATAAATAACAATCTCTAGTTTGCAATACGTTTTGGTTGTCGTTGTTCATGGCTCCCTTCTAAGCTCGAATCGCGCCCGATGTCGCCTGTGTTGCTGGCTGTGTCACAAACCTTGGATATCTCGAGTAACTGCAAACTCTCTACTCTAGGTGGTCGCAAGATTATTTCTAGGTTCATTCGCTCTGCTTTGTTGTTCAACTGTGTACGCCTTTTACGGAAGAATTTCAGGCACGTAAGTAACGTGTGTGGCTCAATCTACGGCCAGAATGAAAAGGAAGGCGTAAAATGCGCTGTAAGATATTTTAAGTACCATTGGCGGCGTCCCCCAACTAAGTTATAGAACCATTTTCGGAAACACGATAGAACGTGCCCAGCGTTTTGTATCTGCGATAGCATTAAAAAAAACATTCAGGGAAGCTTGAACTCACGCGCAAGACGAATGACGGAGCTGTTGTAGGTGAGCATTAGTGGACACATAGCTATGTTTCAGTATCATCGTTCATTTGCATAGTTGCGGTGCTAGTAAACGTCGTCATATGCATCGAAGAGGTTGTCGTCTTGTTAGCGATGAGTGGTGGAGGATGCAAAGTCATCCTCAGTATTGTAGACTTCCACCAACTCAACTGGCCAAGCTTGCACTGTGCCGCGCAAGGCTTGAACCAAAGCGAAGCTGCATGAAGGACACATCACGACGCATTTGTAAAAGTTTGAAATTGTTTATTTGCACGTTCCGTCATTGCTTTGCACTGTGCTAGTCGTAGTCATCGTCATACGCATCGATATCGTCGTGTTCCTCATGCCAAGCATTACAGGAGCGGTAGCGCTTGACGACCGCGCTCCAGTTTTTTTTTTTTTTTGATAAAGTCACTGCGCGTGCCGGGAACGCTCGGCGGTCGCCGAGAGGCACGCGCTCGCGAACGCTCCGCATTTACTTGGTGTTTTTTTCGTGCAACAGCGAACTTACAGATTGTGCAACAGCTCCGCTGTTAAAGGCGTTAGTTCGAATAGGTGCTCCAACCTTTTTTTCCCCTTGACACGCAGGTTTGCTTCTTGCCGCTGACTCTGTTCTCAATCTTTTCACCGTGCATCGTTGCCGAGAGTGCAAGGTGTAACCATCTGGGCTGGTCAATCTCTGGTCGCAAAACAACCACCGTCATTGCCGTCGATGTTGACATGGAGAGTATGTTAAGTATTTAACCATTAACCGTCATAATCGGCGCGGTCTATTTTGTTTGACGGGTGCACAGTCCGTAGACAGAACAATAATCGTCGCTGCTACAGTTTTTCTTGTTTGCGCGAGAGGTTAGCTCGGATGGTAAATGTACACAATCGTAATTGTCGTCAACGATCATTGTCATTGCTTCCACTTATGCAAACGATGAGATTGACAAGAAGCTATCTGTTAAGCACCATAGCTACCACCACTGTGTCAGTTCACGTGTAGACTCAGCAATAGGGTCCCCGTAATTCCGTCTCCACCTTATCGGCGCTGGAGTGTAGCCAATGAACTAAATGTAAACCACCATAACAGTCCTCGGCACCCTCGGGGCGTTTATAGCTCTGCGGCGCAATACAGAAGATTCGTCTCTGTAACAGCGACGTTTGGCGGGTAGTTTTCACGTATGTCAATATCACCCGCTGCTGCTCCGAAATCGCAACGCACATTTTGTTGTTTTCTACGAAGTCCTTTGAGCGTTTACCATGAGTTTTCACAGCCACAAGCAACGGCTCAAACGTTAGCAAAACAAATGTATCGCTTGAATAAAAGGTAGGAGCATGGATGCGAATATAAATGTTACAAAGGGCGTTGATAATAAACGTTGTAAATACATGTTGCGTCCAGTGGTAAATACTTCGTGCTTCGTGACCAGGACGTTTCATTTTCACGATTGCAGAAGATATGCCTTTCCTATCCCTTCGGTTTGGAAGCGTGCTCGATATCAGTTCTACGTATCATATCGTAATGAAGCTCACCTCAGTCAGGTTTAAAGAGGCAGTCGTCAGGCTAGAAAAAGGACCTTCGAGACAATGAAAGATTCCCTGTCGACAGGCGCACCTAAAGAAGAATAAGGGTCCTACATTCCTTTCAATCGCTGGAAAGCCTGAGCTGAGGCGCCTACTGACAGTAAGTGTCCTGTCAGTTGCGCCGAGGAGGCGCCGGGTGACAGCTTGGACAGAAAGAAGAGCCCCGGGCGTTTCGATCGCCGGGCAGCCGAGATTTGTCGGGTCTGATGCCCCTACACACGGCGCAATCCCTTTACTTGTGTTTGTCGGCAACATTAAATCTGGCTTTGCCTTGTTTACTCAACAATATCTGAGCCGAGGAGTGACCTACATTCTGCGGACTATTACCTCAGTGGGACCGAGACCCCGAACGAATTATGTCATTCAGACAATAAAAAATCGAGTATTCTTTATTAACGAATCTCCCTCTGTGATCGAACAAACACACGTAAACAAAACGGCGTATCATTTCAAAAATGCAATGAAAAACTATTCATTATTAACACTCTGAATGCTGTTGAGTCATCATGCTGAAGTGTTATTGTTAGTACGGATGGTATGGTTTATTTCTTTTGTCAATTCCCCCAAACGACTACTATCGTTTATCTACAAAGAGATATACGTACGGATGTCTGTGTATTCCTTACCACTGTTTTTAAGATTGAATGTATCGTGTTGATTGACAATATTTTTGTACACTGGCATCTTATGTGCAAACGCGAGGCATCGGCCCGTAAGGAGATATTTGGATCTCCTATTGCCTTGCCTCGTGGGCATGTTTATTTGTGTCCAAATAAAGATTTGTTTTGATTTGAGACGTTGCGCAGTCTATCGTGGGGTGGAGCACCTACTTAGAAAGAATGTGCACAAGCTGGCAGTGTTGGGATCGCCTGGTCGAGTGCTGCACCAGAGCTCGGAACGTCAATTGTGGTCCATGAGTGACAAACGTCCCTTAGGGTTCATGCCGTACGGAAGCAGTAGCCGGCATCTCACTGCTGCTGGATGTCGAAGGAGTGGGATCTCAGGACCCGGAGCGCAACGATCCCGCACAAAAGCCTTGTTATTCGCATCTAACAGGAAAGATCGTACCAAACCGCTATCGTTTGTTGTGTCCATGGTGTTTAATGGAGCCGGAGCAAAGAATCGATGGTTCTGCTCACTCCGTGATAAGGTGCTCGTATTTTGAAGTGTTTGAAACTGAAGCTCCGACTCTTTTCTTCACTTTATAAGGTACAATTTTTCGTTACTTTTTGGCGGTTTACCAAACGTTCACAATACTAATAATTGCCCAGACGGGCAGTTGTGTTATTACTCTCCCAGCTACCTTGCATCACGAGAGGCTTTGCACTAAGCTAACGTCCCTGTCAGCTTTCCTCGCTCTATTAACTGCCGGTAAATACTGGTTCGACAGCCGGGGCCCCTCTCACTGGACAGGACGTGACTGGATCGCCAAAAGGCCCATGAGCTGCTCCAAAATTACCTTAGACAACCTACAGACATGCAGGCACCATTGCCACGCTCAACAGTACACAAAAGGCTTCCGCCCCTGCTTACCTTGGGCACACGAATGCTACTTCCGGAAACCAGGCCAAAGCCGCAAACCATTTGGGACGGGAGGCGGAAAGGGGGTGTTTGAGGTAGATGACGGTCCTTGAGTGTCGCCTTTTACCTTCACGGACCGCCGCCGATCACTGAACGCACCGCGAAGGCTCGGAGAGCGCCTCAATGACCGCCACGCAGCTCGTAAGCGGGGAGTCATTGATCTTCCCTCGCGGTGGCTTGACGTTAGCGTCGACGGAGACTTGCGTTCCCTCAACGTGCACCCGGGCCGTTGTCATCACTGCTTTTTGTCGTATCGGCCGACGCTCGCACCCGCACGTGTGGCTCGTGGCGGTAATAACCTGTGCTGCCGACACATCAGCAGGGGGCGAGGCAGCTTAAGGTAACAGCAACGAAGCGAGAAATTGGGGTTTGCGTTGCATGTCGGGAATTCCAATAAAGCCATATTGGCTTTCGGCTGTCGAGGAAAGGAAGTCAAATAGAAAAGGACGGTATTATATTTTTATCGACCATAAAGTACAGCCAGCGCGCTATAATGAGGAACAAGTACCTAATACAAGGAAAATAGCGACCGTTTTTGTTCCGTGTGCCTCATAAACAGTTACATAACGCCGATTGCTTCTTGCACGGTATTTCTCGACGTTGGGCCACGTATACCTTGGGGCTCATATCTTGTTTTCTTAGAACCTGCCACGGGTATTTTCTGTGGAGGCCGGGGGGCGATTTCGAAACAACGGGTCTAGGAATCACGTACCTGCATTTGCAATACGGGAAAGGGTTGAGGGAGGGGGGCTGTCTTTTTGCCTTATTTCCCATAATATTTCTCAACGGACTTTTTGTTGGAAGCACTCGCAGCCGGGTAACACGACACCAACAATGCTTCGTGTGGGTCTCAATTAGCATTATATAAGTAGCGCTTATAATTAAAAGGTGCACCAACTATCGCGCACCAAGATATAAAAAAGTAAGATTGCGTTACTCGAAGAACATCTAGCGCATATTGCTTCCAGTACAGTGAAGTAGCAGCCACTACTATTTTATTTATTAAGATTTAATTAGGTAATTAAACCCGCCGCGGTGGCTCAGTGGCTAAGGCGTTGCGCTGCTGAGCACGAGGTCGCGGGTTCGATTCCCGGCCGCGGCGGCCGCTTTTCTGATGGAGGCGAAAAGCAAAAACGCCCGTGTGTACGAGATTTCGGCGCACGATAAAGATCCCCAGCTGGTCAAAATTATTCCGGAGCCCTCCACTACGGCGCGCCTCATCGCCTGCGTTGCGTCGGCGCGTTAAACCCCACAATCAGATCAATTAGGTAATTAAATAATTAAATTAGCTATCCAACTCGAGAATTACTGTCCTAATTATTGAAGTCTCAATGAGGCACCCGTAGGCTCCCACGAGGGAGATTTAATTGCGCTTTTTTCAACGACGTAGTAATTGCGTACTCATTTCTTTCTGAGTGATAAAAAACCCCGCGAAATTTGAAAAACACACCGACGGCGCTTCCACCCGCATCATAAAGCAGTTTACTCAAACAAGCTCCCTCTGCGTTGGCCAGAACAAAATTAAGAAAACAAATAAAAGAGAAATCGCGACCGAGTTGATGCTTTGTCTGCAACATGGGCCCCGCAAAACTTGCTGTTGCTCCTCCTTCCATGCCATTATCAAACTGACGAGCTCTCTCTTCGGGCGAATGACAGGCAAAGCAGTTGCTTTCAATCAGCTTATTTGAAGGCGCTGCTCAATGATGCGGGTGACATCGCCGTCACGTGGTATTTTTCATATTTCGCGGGGTTTCTTTATCACTCAGAAAAAAAAAGCGTACCCAGTTAGTGTGCCGCTGAAAATACTGAAGATGCATGTCCCTTGTGAATATACCTACAAGTGCTTATTGACACTTCAATGATTGGGACTGTACTTCTCGAGCTGGATAATTAATTCCAATTACCTAATTAAATCTCATGACGAAAAAATTACTGGGCGCTACTCCCCTGTACCGGAAACAGTAGCACTAGGTTTTATTTGACTAACGCCATTGCTGTTTTTTAAAACCTTGATGAATGCTAGTTGGGGCTTCCTGTATAGCAACGAGTTACAAAATTAAGCTCATCGTCCACGTGCAAACACAAACACCATATCACTCTTCACAATGTGGACTGAACATGAGCACGTGGCTCAACAGCTGGAGGCCTCAATTATTGCGCAAAACAGCATTTCCAAAGTCTTCGTTACAAGCGTAAATTCACCTACACTGGTGAAAACAGGCCTAAAGAATAATAAAATGGCAGAGAAACACACAATAAAAAAACACAGCATACCAAGCAACAAAAGTAATAAAAAACTCGTAGACAATGCGGTACAAGCTTCAGTACAATTACACAATGTGAAGGTGGCGCGTCAAAATAAGGCTATAATGTTTAAGGCAGGTCGTAGCGGGAACTTCGGAATTTCACTATAATTAACTGCATTTTTTTTTGCTGGACCTCTCCACTGTTCGCCTCACAGCTGCAAATACGAGAGGAAATATTAAAACTTCCACGTTTTGAGTCTGAGGAGACATCTGTGAAAGCATCAAGTGCCGATACTCATAAGCAGACTCTTGCTAGGCTTTCCATCTTTCCAGCCCCAAGATATCAATAAAAAGAGCCTTTCCTATGGACGACTCCGAAGTCGATAGAGAAGAAGCGATCAACTTAGGTTAAGTTAAAAAAAAAGAGGGGGTACAGTGTGAAAGGGTAGGAGCAAATTTCGAAGAAAACGTTTTAATTAACTCCAGTGCCGGGGACAAAAAGTGGTGCGGAGAGAGAGAGAGAGAGAGAGACTCTAATGAATACTGAAGAGGTTAGCCCCACAAACGGAGGGGCTTCAGATGGGGGTGAACATAGTGAGGTGAAAAAAGAAAAGAAAAGGAGAAGGCGTGCGCAGCAACAATGAATAAGAGGGAGAAAAAATAAAATCAGTTCAGAACGTACAAAAAATGTACAGCACTAGGAGAAAAAATCTAAGGACCCCAAGGGGAAAGAACATCGATTAATCCCGTGTCAGACAGAAAAGTTAAGAAGGCCTTTGTCCCTCGTGCCGCGTCAGCGTGGTTTTGCCATGCACCAAGAAAGTGATGCAGCTCTAAAGAGTTTCCGCGTAGCAGTCGCCCTTGAGTTCTTTTAGCTGTTTCGCGTTGAGTTGTGAGTAACACAATACATGCCGTATGTCTTCTCATACAGAACACACAGAGAACAATGGCGAGTCCGCCCAGCCTATCTTAAAAAGAAAACTACCGGTGAAGGCAACGTTCTGGCGTAGTCGGTGAAGGACACCTTCAGTTTGTTTTAGATGCGACTGCATCTCATTCACTCGCCTTGTCCCTCCATACGGCGTCGTCCGCACCTCCCCCTACACATAAAAAAAAAACAATAGTTAGCGGCACCCGGTTTCGATCCCACGACCCTGCGAGCGGAACGCGAGGTACAAGGTGCTCTTCCCACTGCCACATAACCGGGACAGGATCAAATGCTACGAACGCGCCTTATATCCTTGACTCATTCAAACTACGTCAAGATGCTACTGATACAACGCATGATGGGGCAATGATTAACACTTGCAATAAAAGAAAAGAAGCTCCCACTTACAGCAACAATGATGGAGTAAAGGTCGTTGCGACAGCGAAGCCCCAAGCATACCACTTAGAGAGATTGACCAAGATTGGCCAATAAAACATAATAATAATCATAAAACATAATAATCATACGCGTTCCCGACACGTTTCAGGCGATTTCAGAATCCATCCAATGGAAACACCAAGTGAACCCCACGATGCGTCGCATCTACACAGGGTTCCCCTCGCGGGGAGGTGGGCGCAATTTTTTTGTAGACCTCGCGAGAACTGGAAATTGCACTGAGGGTCAATCGCGTGCAGAGGCAATGGTACTTAGGAGGGTCCTGCCAAGCTGATAACTGCAGTTTCCATCGAAACGCATTCCCGACTCATTTGCTTGTGGCTGCCAATGCAACTGCTCGCTACTCCAAACAAAAATCGAAGGCGGTACTTTAACTGGCTGCGAGCAATATTGGAGCGGGCCCCTCGCTGTTGGTTGAATTTTTACGCCGGTATATTGTTTTTATTGATAACCGCTTTTTCTCCGCGTGATAATGCTGCTCAGAACATTGGAGGTTCGCACCAGTGCTCTTACCATTACCGTTAGGGCAATGAATGTAACGCTGGAATATCTTTCGGCAAGAGATTGTAAGAATGAAAAGAACGCTATTTATTTATGTTATTTACAGATACTTCAGGCCCTCCTCGGGCCCATGCAGAAGTGAACACGAAGAAATACATCGAGTAAAATACAACATACAAGTCGACAATACATCAGTATTACTTGGCTTGGCGGCGTTATTTTAAAACGCGGAACACATATAAACGGAAGGCATAAATATGCAGTAGGGACAGACGGGTGCGAACAAGGAAAATAAATATTAAATTATTCCAATTTTAAAACACAACACTTTAAACAGAAAATATATTTCTGATACGTTGAGAAAACGCTTCTAGCGACGTCGAGTTCCCTCTTTGTTCGCGTAACTTATTCCAGTAAAAAATTGCAGGAGGAAACAACGATAACGTATGGATATTAATGTTGATTACCGGTTGCCTAGTAGTCCTACTGCGTTGCGTTCTTGCTGAACGTGTACCATTCAATCCAAGTTTTAACTCTTTTGCAGCAAGAGATAGTCGGGGATATATCTAATCCTCAAGAACGCACTGCCGAAAGAATCGCTTGGAGCGCCCTGTGCTACCGCTGCTTTTAGAGGATGGCGGAAGAACCCGACAGGTTTACATTCACCCCAGAACACTCAAAACGTTCACCGTGGCCGTCAGCCCACTGCTTCAAGTGGAGTAAGTTTGCACTCTTACGGGATTGCTATTTTTTATTCACTTCGCGTCGCTTCACATTTTGTTGCGCCGAGCATAAGAAGCCGATGGCTCTCCTCATAACCTGTCCTCCTCCATTTAGGCGAGCACGACCAGCGCTTCCCGGTCGTTGGTGCGCTCAGTTGACTTGCACGTCCGCTTGCACTGACCTGGCTGAAAAGGCGTCATTGCCGCGTCTTGCAAGCATGCTTCAAAACCGTGAATTTAGCACCACGTTGTTTTCTGGCCTCTTGGGATGACAGTAATGCCAGTACCTAACAGCTTCTAAAATCTTTGCGCTATCAAAACAAGTTTTTTTCAAGAGCCACAGATCCTGTCATAGTGTTAGAGATGCGGAAGGGTCTATTATTGAAATGGCCGGGGGGTAAATCCCGAGATCTGTGCTCTTTAATGTCAACTGGTGATGTCAGCCCTGCTAGGGACAAAGCTTGCTACACCAGATGGGGGGTGACTGCGTTGATGAGTGGTGAATATCAGACATTAGGGTTACAGCAGGAAGAAGACAAACATGAAACGTTTAAAAAAAGGACAAGAACAACAAGGGAATGCTGCCAGAAGAGTCCGGACATACAAATAAATTTGAAAAGTAAATCGTTAATGGAAACGCTGAAACAAAATGAAACGTAAACGACGGGAAAAAAGTGAGTAACAACACTAACCCAAGAAAAATTAGTACATGAACGCCGTAGTGCGAAAGAGTAGATATCGTGACACACTTGCTCTGTCTGTGATCTAGAGAGATTTGTCCACATCAGCCTCTCGTAAGAACTGGAGCAGAACTTTTGTTCAAGGTACTGTAAGCACTATTGGCCCAGAGCCCAAGAAAATGAAAGAAGTTCGAGACTGCCTCCATGACGTACAGGAGAGAGGGAGCTCGCTGCAGTTTTTCACGCAGCAGCGAATCGAGGGCAGACGCACAGCCAGTGATTTACAGTCTCACGCACAGCGCAAGTCCTCCGCAGGTAGGAATCTTCCCAACTCATCTTAAACTAAACACTCCGAGTAAACGCCACATTAAGGCACAGTCGGTGCAAAACTCCTTCACACCACTTGTTGAGGCGGGGTGGAAAGCGAAAGTCAAGTGCGGGTCAATAGCGTGCAGTGGTAGATACCTGCGGTGAGGGTCCTCAACTCTCTTACTTTAATATGTTTATAAGAGCTTCTATGAGACGTTTAACAACACCCTGAGCACTATTCTGCCTTTTTTTTTTCCTTCGCGTCGACCACTTTGTGTCCCATTCATTGCCCATTTTGTATGTTATCAGCGAGCTGTCTTGAGCGTCATTTTTGACCAAATTTCTGGATTTTCCAACTACCCAGCTTCAAGCCCTCTCTATAAAACTGCATTAATTGAGGGTGTGAGCGTCGTCGGACAGCAAAGCTACACACAAACACAAATCACAATTTACAGGGGTGGAGTCAAAATGAGTGCAAGAAAAAAATAGAATTAGGAAGGCTACATTTTTATCCTAGCAGGCAAAAAGGGGTCTGTCCGTTTCACGGAGGCTTTCTGATGATGCTGCTAGAATGACTTAAGGGCACAGGGTAAGGAAAATAAAAAAAAACGACTTTTTTTCTTCGCAATTAGGGACGTTCTGTTCTTTGTTCACATTGTCCATATTCACACTTTTCATATAAAGTCGTATTTCTCGCTTAAAAACAGTTTTTTCGTAAGAAAGTAGAAAGTGACCACATCCTCTATAAGAATGTTCTCAGTGTTTATTGTCCTTTTTTTTTATCAAGAAACTTCCAGTTCCAGATTAAAACGCTTTTCTGGGACCAGCTGTATTAAGAAAATGCTTAGCCACCATTGCATAGCTGAATTTTCAGCGAGGGCAACCCTAAGGCGGTGTTGCACTTCTTTTCCACATTTGTCCACATTTGTTACACAAAAAAATTCACAGCATATCCACGGGGTGAATGATGATGAGTGGGCGAAGCTCCTGAGGGGAAATCATCGGTAAAACCGTGACTCTTCAGTGAAAGTTCGCCCACTACATCTGTGTCCGAACGTAACGTCTAGAAAGTCTCGCTTAAACCGCGCGTCGGCACCTTGGGGCTGAGCTCGCCTGATGCGTTTTGCAGACGCCTCACGAGCTCTCACTGCATCGGGGTCTGCCTGCCGATACGCGCGCTTTCTCGCCGCTTCCCGTTCTCTGACGTTTTGGAGATCCTCTTCGCGCCGCAGCCGTGCCGCTTCGCGTACGGCAGGGTCCTCGCGCAGTTGCCGTGACACTTGGGCCTCTCATTCTCGAACGCTGGGATCTTGGCGGCGTCGTCGCGCAGCCAGACGACACGCTTCGGCCTCCCGCTCTCGTACGGCAGGATCTTGGCGGCGGCGTCGCGCAGCTTCACGGAGCGCTTCTGCCTCGCGGGCTCGCACATCTGCAGCCTTATCCATCGGGCGACTCCGAGCGCGCGCCAACAGCGAACGGATTTTATTACAACGCTCCCCGCCATCTAGTAAACAATCCAAGAACTAAACTAGAGGTAGCCACTCCATCTAGTAAACAATCCAAGAACTAAACTAGAGGTGGCTACATACATACGTCGAGGATGGACAGACCCACGCCCTAAGGAGCTTCGCCCCTAAAAAAACGTCTTTTTTGGGCTTCACACTCTCAAGAATGCAACATTGGATACTGTTCTTTCATTCAATGATGATAGCAACCCACAAACTAGCATTTTGAAATCATTCGGATAAAAAGCTGGACGCAACACTGCCATCAAGGGGCTGAAAGAGGTTGACCACAAGCGAAAATACTTTGCGAACAGGCCTGTACGATGGTGCACAAAATACGTAAGGAAGGGCCGACGGCAGGCTGAAAAGCAAAAGAAAAAAAAACGACCTCTAAAGTGAATACGAAGCCGGTGCATTTTAAATAAATGGCTCCAGTGGTGGTTTTGGTAAAAAAGTATTGTTATCACCTCTTTTTTTACTTTAAACTCAATTATCTCAAAAGAATGTTTTTTTATTACATAGGTACCATTATTTCCTAAGTCTTCCAGGACAACTAGCTGATTTTTCCCCTGTCGTCTGCATAACTTGTCACACCTACTGTATTAGAATGTAAAATCTGCATGCAACCGTTTTTTTTGTTACATAAATTTTATTACAAAAATTTAGGTACTAACAGACACAAAATCATAAAAAATTGAATTTTTGGTGGATGTTCCCAATTCTGCAACAGTTGAAAGAGCAAAAAAAATGAAATAAAAAGGCTTATACATTATGTAAATACCTTTATTGGATGCCGAGAAAAATGTACCTCAAAATGGCCAAAAATGCATGCGAAGTATAGGGCTTATCCAGTGCCCTTAAGGCGCGTTTATAGTCAAACGTAGCGTAGACGGGCGCGCGCATGGGGCATGGTTACGCTACGTCGGCGAATGCGGACACTCCTATACCCCGACGTCATATAACACCGGCCCGGTCGGCGTAGCCCGGCGAAGTTCGGCGGCCCGGGCGCCGACAAAGGACATGTCTCTATTCCGCGCGCAGCACGCCCGACGCGCCTGCCCCGTACCCCACGAGCACCCCACCAGCCCGCTGTGCCTGGGCGACATGACATGACAAAGACTTTATTAAATCGCCTGCAGTAGGCACCCCGTTGCCGGGATACCTAGACGCGGCCGAACGTCGGTCCTGTCTGGACCCTCTACTCGTCCGCGTCCTCGCTACTCGCCCCCAGGCTGGTCTCCGTTACCCCGAGGGGAGGGTGACGCCTCGCAGCTTTCACTCGGTCGCTGTTTTTCGAGGGCCTCCAGGATCTGCTGGACAGCCAGGGCCTGGGCGAGCGCTCGCTCGCTCACTCGCTTCATGGCCGTTTCGTGAAGTTTACGACAGTCCGCGCACTAGTCGCAAAACCTTCTGCGCATGCGCCAGCCTGGCTGCAATCTGGTTACGCTGCGCCGACCGTGTTGGACTGTACAGTGGTAGAAATTGCCGCTGGCGTAGTCTCGCGGACGTGTCGTCGCCGACCGCGCGGTTGCGTCCCCGTGCGCCAGAAAAGTCGGAGTAAATACGCGCCTTTAGGAGCGGCAGCATGGCGTTACCTGTAATAAAACTGCTACTGATATTTCCCCATGAAACCTGCTCGGACAGAACTTCCCGTGGTTGCATAGCCGTTTTTTCAGTCCAGAGTACAATTTGTTGATGGTGAGAGGAGTTGGGCCGGTAAAACATCAGTTGCAGCTGCTTTCTGCAAGCGTAATCTTCTCGTAATGTCTCATTTCTTTGTAGCAAACGAGAATACATAATTGGTTCGAACTACAATGTGAGCTAATTAATTATAAGAAGCAAATGATACTTTGTGCACTGATAGAATCGCCTCAGCAGCGATCGACGTATGATTTACCTTTTTCCCGAAATATCCTGGTCGAGCATTCTCAAGAGCATTCGAAAAAGGTTGAGTTTCTCGCAAACCGTTTTTTGTCGGCGTTCGACGCACACGAATGAAATGAAGCATTAAAACTAAGCATTAAAAAAACAGTGCCACTCAACGTGAAAGCTGTCGGAACCGCAGAGTGGTTCTCCAAAGGGGCTGTGGCGCCGTTCTCAGCTCTTTCCTACCACCACTCACGCTCTTCCCCTGTCGGTCTCACTCCTCTCTTGATTCACTCACCATTGGGTTGTTCAATGCAATTCAATTTTCCCGCCTTCGTAGTCCTCGCGCACCTTCTCCTGGGACAGCTCGCATTTTTTCTTTACTTTTTTGTTTTTTGTTCTGCCGGGAACAGCACGATCGAGAGTTCTGTTCTTTTTGTGCTTACTTTCACCTCGCCCGCACTGGAGCCTTTCTTCCCCATTTTGAACACGACACGTTTTTCCTTCGTGGCCACTTTTTTTTTCTCTTACTATTGTAAAAACCAACCCAATAAGCATTCCTAACTAATTGTACGTGGGGACTACCGGTTAAGGACATATAGTTTGCCTCAAATGTACCTTTGCGCTAAATAATATGGACATGTATGACAAGTGCCAGTGGTTCCAGGAGTTTGGAGTGGTTCTGCTTATATAAACCTATAGAACCAATATCATCTTAACTCTTTGCCGGAAGGGTATATCGAAGGACAAGCAGGTATCTTTTTGAAGTCCCTCTTTGGTTCGGTGACGCCCAGTAACGGCGATTGCTCGACGGTGGGACCTCAGACGAGCTACGACGACAAGCCGGGCTCCTTAAGGGTGTCTGCACAAAAAAAATAAAGCCATTTCACTCAATGTGTAAGCTGTCGGGAGTGCAGAACAGTGATTTGCCATAGTGGGCTGTAGCGCCGTTATCCGCTATAACTGCTGCCACCCAATGCATTTCGAATTACCCGCCTTCGTGGTGCTTGCACGCCCCCTGCCTGAAACTGCGGCAGCAGGAGTTCTGTTATTTTTGTGCTTGCCTTAATATCGTATACTGGAGCTGTTTTGCGCCATTTCGAACGCGTATTTTTTTTCTTGCGTGGCTGGAGCCTTTATGCAGCATTTCGAACCCACCATTTTTTCTTTGCGGGGCTGGAGCCCTTCTGCGGCATTTCGAGCGCCCCATTTTTTTTTTCTTGCGCGGCCGCTTTTTTGCTGACTGTCGTAAAAACCAACCCAACGAGCGTTCCTTACTAAATGAACGCGGGCGCTACCAGTTATATACGCAGGTTTTACCTGAAATGTACTTGCAGTTTTCTTTGCACCAAAGGGAGATGTATGACAAGCGCCAGCAGTTCACGAGGTTCTAACGGTTATGACTATTTAAACTGCGTGGTTTTAGTAGAAGCCTCAGCGTGAACCCCTAACGACGGTACATCAGGCTCTACTGGGGTCCGTTATTATCGACCGTTAGCGAGCTACGGATCGATCATTAGCGAGCTACGACCACAAGGCGAGCCCATAAAATGCTCTGCACTTAATAGATAAATTCAGGAAGCTGGATGGCGGCAGTACGTAACTGCGCAACGGGTGCCTTGCTTTTATCTTCTGTAAAGCGTGCTTTGCCTGCGTGACACTCCTGTCGAAGGCAAAGCCACTATACAAGCGCTCAAACAGTGATTTTAGAGAGACACGAATTGAAATACCGCTCCGCTCAGAAAGGGAAAATAAAAATAAAGGTAGTGGCCACATAAAAATTCGGTACCCTGCACGAACCCTGTAAAAATTGGCGCAGCTTGCACTAACGGTGCAAGGCTGGAGAAACAGAGCTGGCGGTCCCTCTGTCTTCGTCGGAGACCCGGATGTTGCACCTCACATTACCGAACTTGTCACTGAAAGTGG
Organism: Haemaphysalis longicornis; assembly: GCF_048455015.1. Lineage (NCBI taxonomy): Eukaryota > Metazoa > Arthropoda > Arachnida > Ixodida > Ixodidae > Haemaphysalis > Haemaphysalis longicornis. The sequence goes on along the minus strand of NW_027526335.1, from coordinate 126,340,969 downwards.
TCCATGACTGGCAGGCCCGGATCGTTTTGCCCGCAGGATTTCACATCTATGCCAGTGTGGACCGCGTTAGCCCATACTAGAACCAGCGGCAATCGGCTTCGCGAACTCGGCGTCTGTAGCGTTAGCTGCTCTGTGCTTCCCACTTGAGGCGCGAACGCAAGTGAACTGGCTACAAGAGCTCACGACAGATCACGCCACGAATGCCTGGACGAGTGTTCTTGAGGTTCACGCTCACGTGCTCTCGGTATTTCTTCTTGGTATTTTTTTCTGCGAGCTCCTCACGCGGCGCAAGGCTAGCTAACGCCGGGCGCTACTGACGATGCGCACGCTCCCGGGCGCTTGGTCTTTTTTCTTGGTATTTTTTTCTGGTAACGCTATACGGCGGAACTGAAAGCTTAAGCGGTTCTGCTGTTAAAAGTGATGGTCTAGCAGTTGTCAGTTCAGTCGCCTTAATCATGACGAGTTAGTTGTTGGAAACGTTGATTGCAACGGAAGATGATGATCTGAGCGGTCTTCCAAGTTCGGAAAACCACGATCCTTATCAGCCGCTCTTGCTCGAGACACCAGGTTCACCTGGGCCTCTGGCAGGCAGCTGGTAACCTCGCCCTCCCACGGCTCAAGGAAAAGCAAGGGATTGAATTTAGTAGCAGTGGCCGTTCTATACTAGGTGGTACGTCGTGTTCACGTTTTGCGGGACGGGCATTCATAGGGGTACATGGCGGGTAATACGTTGTGTAGAATTGCGTTGTACTAAGTCTGGGCGACAAAGACTTGCCTCTGTTTTGTTGAGAGATACATGAAGGGAGCTGGGTCGTAGCTGAGGCGATTTTGGCAGCAGCAATGAACTATATTTGTAGTACGGCTTCGACTGGAAGGCGGGTGAGGGATGCCGGTGGGTCTTTCCGGATTTGGGGGAATAACAGGCAGGTAATTAGTGGGCAGCGGTGTGTTCCCCCTCATTCCCTGGTATACGTTAGTGTGACCTGATGAGGTTCAGGAAAGAAAGAAGAAACGCAGAAACGTCTAGCAGGCGTCGTTGACTCGCATTGTGCAGAGTACCACGGGCATTAGTGCTTTCAGAGAGCAAGGTGCCTCTATTTATAGACCCTTTCCGCAGCGTCAGTCGCTTCCCACCCATTGTTGCTCAATACCGCGCAACCGGCGAGCGCCGCCGCCCGCGACAGGTGTTGACTGATCGCCCAGAGTGGGGCTTACGAGCGGCGATCAATGCTGCAATCATGGCATAGTGGAATGGCTCCCTATTCTGGAGCAGTTGGGCCTGGTTACGATCGTCAGCCGAAGACAGGGTGTGAGTTTATGTTTTTGTCAAGCGGGAGCTTTTGACGTGGGAAATTACGGCGTGAAATGCTGTGAACGCCAGTGTGAACAGCTCTCACTGCTGAAAAATTAAAAGAAAAGCTCATGACTGTACTTATATGAGAGGTAGCATAGAGTGCATCCTCTATTTACCACTCCTGGATATGCCGCGCAGCAAAAACACGGAGGCAAAATTTACAGAATAGGAATACGAAGGTGTGTTTTGTGTGGTCGCGGTCTCTGTCGCGTGCATCGCTGTTCAGCGGGGCACTTTAAATAATTAGTGGGCGAAACTGGTATGGACGCAGGGAGGAATAAAAGTAATGGTAATTGGAAAAATGGAAATGGGAATAGGAGGAGCAAAGGGAAAAAGAAACCGGTCTGTAATAGGTTAACCCATTACGTCTGTAGTGTACTGGCGCGAAATACCGATTAAGTAAATTAAACAGGAAGAATTGGCGGGCCGGAGTTCAGACAACTCCAACGAGAAAAGTTCGAAAAAAGAACAACGAGCACAAATACTTCTACAACAACCAAGAGGAAGGTTACAAGAATGACAGAGCTAAAAATAAGCCTGTCGTGATCCCATGCGTACAGGAAATTTCCATCGACTAAGAAAAACTCGCCCAAGGGCATGGCTCCAATCATTCTCTTCTTGGCCACTTGGGAGCTGAAAGAAAGGCGATATAGCTGATAAAAAAATTTTCATAAACATCATGTGACAAAATAAAAAATATGTATCTTGCACATGTCCCCCCAAAACTGGATACAAAACAAAAAAGTCCGCAAAAGAACTTTGGAAATACATATAAAAATAGTGTCAACGGACCAACTGTGGAGTACGCCTTGGATCTGAGATAAAAAAAAAACGTAATTACTGAAGGAAAGGCACTTCATCGCTATAATGGTATAAATTTTGAACAATGCCGAAAAGAAGCAGAAGAAAACTTTCAGAAAAATAAAATAATACAAACTCTTTCGTGACTCATAGCCATATTTGAGTGTGTCTAACTCACACTGTGGACAAACGGCATAATAATGTTGCGAATTAGTAGGCAGCTCTCCGAATTTATGCACACTTTTTTTGTCGTGAGACTTTTTCACATTGTTTAATAAAGTTGATCGGTGTCAATTCTGCGAAATTCAGCTGATTTTGAGCGCCATTCGGTTAAAAATGGCAAGTAAACTGACGCGTTTACAGCTCTTTACATGATGAATCGTTTACAATTAACGGCTATTTTCGTTCTATGGAAAGTTGTTGATAGCGTTACAAAATGCTTAATCAATCTGAAAACTCGAAACTGTACTGCCCAGATACAAGATACATTAAAACACAAACAACGGATCGCGTAGCTTTCAGTACAAGCCGCACATCCGGGCCGCTTACGCGCTGTGCGATTGTGTTACGAGAGTTTGTGTCCAACCTTAGCACGGAAAGAGCATCATTCGGCGTGAGAGCATTTTCGTTTGGCCCGCCACCAGGTTTGGCGCCCAACGTTTGGCGTATACCCAACGTCGAATTTAGATGACGGTAGCGTGAATCACGACGCGAAACCCTGGGGCTGTCCAAATCAAAATGCTGAGATGCGGAACGACGCTTTTTTCATGCCAAGGTTGGACACGAATCGTTTCTACTGCGTGTACGCGCCCGTCGCCAGGATACATGACTCGTACTAAATTCCACGCGCTCCGTTTTTTATATTTGAGAGTACCTTGATAGTACGCGAGATCAAAAAGACGGATGGATTATCATCACTGTATGGCACAAACACACGTACAAGCCCACACGCAAGTACGCACGGGCAATACGTTTAGTCGATGGGCAGGGGTCCGTCTGATCAATTTGAGTCTCCCAAAGACTCTCACGTTGAAACTGAACTGAATTGTAATTTATTTCACCAAAAATTGTGTTGTGGGTCCGGGAAAAATATTGGCCGCGTATCTGCCCATTTCGCTGCAAATGTCGTCGAGATACGATAGTCTTGTGCCGTCTCTGGCACGTAAATGCCCCTCTTTTTTTTTTTACCGCCCACCTCCCATGCACTTCGTCTCCCGTCTCGCTCCTCCCAAAATAAACACGGTGGAGGTTGCTCATGTTAATTCAATTTTCCCGCGTTCCACCCTTCGCGCCGTCTACTGGAATCTTTAATTAATGTCGGACTTCTTGGGAATGCCGCCAGAGGGCGCTTTATGTATTTTTAGGGTAAAAAATTGTTTTAAACGTGTATTTTGTAATTTACTACCGGAAAAATCAAGCATTCACACATTTATAATAAGTTAACGTTGCAAGTACTACTTATCTACTGATGTTTTGCCTCAGATATGCCTGATATTTTCTTTTTGCTGAACAATGTTGACAATTATGAACACCACCACCAGATTTTGTAGTTCGGAAATATTTTCCCTATATAAAAGTTTCGTTTAATAATGGCTTTACCTTTTGGCCAAGCGGATGAATCGCGCGACAGACGGAGAGACAGACCAGAATTTTTGGGTTCAAGTAGCCCAAAAAAAGACTGTCGTCTTTTTTTTTTTTTTTTTTTGAGGGGCCTTGAGGGGCCTTGGCACGTTTTGAACAGGCGTGGTCTGAAAAAGACGGGGAAACAGCGATGATAAAAGAACACAATGATTAATGGACTGCAAAGGGGACGCCCAATCGCTTTGACGATCCCCTCCGCGGCACGCCGCTAACTGCCGTACGCAGGTGTTGCTCGGCCACCATGACGCGGGCGTTCGGAGCGGCTATTTGGCAAAGAACAAATGAAATGGAATTAACGCTCTTTTCTTGTTGAAAGGAATGTGTCTTTTCTGTGCGTGCTGTCATGCGTTTGTCCCCGCAACAGGTGTTGTGCATAGACGGAACTTGTAATTACATCCCCGCCTCCTCTCTGGACACAAGTTGTCTGTGCGTTCTCCTTGCTTGTTCTTGATGTGTGTGCGTGTGGGCGCGGTCGCGAGTGACGCAAAGATGGCAAAGACGAAAGAGTGTGATTTTAGTGATGGCAGGTCTAACTTTATAAAAAAAAACTAGGCTGAAAAAAATAGTGGTACGAATGGTTTTGAATTAAAACCGATTCGTGGGTGTATAGGGCTCATAATAAAAACTACAGGTGGTAAGGATATACAATAATGACGGCAGTAAAAAATGAAAAGCAATTACGGGTGATATAAAACAGTAAAAAAACGAATAACCTCCAATCACCTTCGCCGCCTTCCGTTCACGCTGCACCCGGCCGGTGTGGTCTTCGCAGAGGGGAATCAATGCTGAAGAAGCATAACCGGTGGCGCCTTTACCACGACGGAGGAACAGCGCACAGCGTGGCATGGGTTGTGATTTCCTCTTGCATCAAAATACTGCGTTGCTGGGCTCTAAAGGCCGAGGAGAAAAAAAATATCCAACCCAGGTCCAATAACGCGAAACCTGGGGAGGGCCGAAGCATGCCGTGTATACGTGTATTCTTGGCGCCTTGGCGTTTTTGCCAACGGAAATGAAACCGTCTGGGGGTACAGGTATACAGCTTTTCTGTAAAAGTTTCTTGTTTTTGAAGCACGAAGCTCTCTAGCGCGGGGTGTAAACGAGTGTCCCGGTGTTTTTTAGTACGTGTTACGAACCGTTCAAGCGCGACGCGTAAACGAGTGTCTAGGTGTTTTAGTACCGTGACTACATGATACGATGGTTATGACGACGACTACACGAAACACTGAAAGCCCGAGCCCCTAACGGGCTTCGCCGCTAATATTTTGCGCAGCGACGTACGGCACCTGTTACCGTGTAGGGATGCCTTTCAGCCTCTGCCTTACAACACATCCTCAAATGCGAATATTCAAAGTTGCGAATTTCGCGTTTAACACTTCAGGATCGCACGCCGAAACCGACGAATGAGACCGTCATACTAGGTGATATTTCAGTTCAGTATATACGGGGAGAAAGGGAGGGCGAGTTTTGGGGGCAATGGCACGTGCCGTCAGTCCGGGGCCATTTTAAGGGCAAAAACTTTTTCGCTAACATTGAAGCAGTGTTCACAGGGTGGATGCCACGTGTGCAGAATACGATTGAGAAGGGTAAGCAATCTCGTACCCAACTGCACCTAACACAAAAAAAAGGCCGGCGTAACCGGAAATTGATCGAGCTCTTGCAAATATGCTTAAAAATAAAGGCTGATAAGGACCTTGGGGGTCCATCGAAAGTAAAGTGGTTGTATATCTTTGTCCCAACTGTGGGAAGATTTACTCGATAACAAAGCCTTAATCCTTTAAGAGGATCAGTCAGTTTTCTCTCAATTTACTGAAGGATTTCGTTTTTTCATAAACAAGAAGAAACAAACGACCACTCCTTCGACATTTGAGGGTTTTAAGAAATTTAGAGTCGTGTCAGAAGCCGCCTCGAAGGAAAAAGGGCTTCATTTTTCTTCCACCGACACAAGCCCAAGAGCATGAACGCAGCGACCGGCTGGCGCTGTCTGAAGAGCGAAGCCGTGCGGCAAACCTAATTACGCCCTCAGAGAAATCCCGAACGATGCGATCTGGCAAGCTTGAGACGCCAGCAACGAAGCTTCCAGCTGGGGTAAACCTGACAGGTTAGAGACATGACGTATAGGCCGCTATTTTTAGCGGTCGACGAGGGCTGTGACGTTGAGCCCCGGTGAAGTAGCTATAAGGGAGCTCACTTCAGAAGATCAGTGTTTATCGGTTCGACGTGCAAGTGCATGGCCCTCTGGATTATGTCGTTCACCAAGTGCTGCTTCAGTGAATGCCACATTTTTCAAGCCAACATGCAGTCTAGATTACGATCAGGCAGTGAATGTTTGAATAAAGGCTGAAAAAAAAAATCACGCATCCCTCCATCTAACGACGACGATGGTTGAACGCGAAGCCTTCTCGTGATGGATTCTTTGGTTGACCAATCGGACACTGCGTGTGCGTGCTACTCTGGAGGTACGCACTACTTTTCTAGAACACCCACAGCAACTCTCTGGTGTGCGCTCCGTAGGCCCAACGTGTGGGTTTGAGGTGTACAGCGTGAATCGGCACCCGCTGCTTGGCGTTCAGTAAGCAGTTTTTTGAGTGGGTGCCGGTTTGAGGCGTTAAACATCAATATGGGACGTTAGTCCTCACGTCCTAACCCCCAGTTAGGCCTAACGTCTTGTGGCTAACAGCCTTACTGCACGCATCGGAACACCATTCTTCTCGTGACGAATTCTTTGGTTGTCGTCTGAGTTTTCCAAACCGCTTCGAGCATGTCGATGTGGAGCAATGGGATAGACGCCGGCTTCATAACGCGAGAGACCAAGGTTTGCGTCCGACCAGGGGAAGCGTTTTTTTTCTTTCACTTCACCCGAGATCATTCATCATCATCGCCAGAGAAAGTTGGTTTTCCTGCAGGGCGTATTAGCGTACAACGGCATCGGGGAGGACGCTAAGCCTTCACCTTATTATCTCAAATTACAAAACGCCCTTTGCTGAGTGTTTGCGTCATGTGCGGAACTGATGTAGTTCCTTTCGACCACCTTGTATTTACCCCCTTTAAAGGCTGTACAGCTGTTGTGGGCTTGGTGACAGCAAAATGTCGTCCCCATGCTGGAGCTTTACGCTGTTCCCGATTGAGCGCCGCCTGAATCCACAAGTTTGTTGCACATTTATTGTACTATTAGTTTCTGTAGGCCTTCGCGTTGCGCTCAGAGTGACTTGGAGCCTGTGCCATTGAGAAGAACCTGCGGCCATTGAAGAGAGGACTGTACCACGGAGAAAATAGCAATGTAAAGTGCAATTTCGTCTGCGATTTTGCACTGTCGTTCGCTTATCATGTGGCTACTGCATTATGAATTCAGTTCTGTTATTGTTGCGCCACTTATAAGACGCACGAAGTGGCTGCAAAGATACATGATTACTTCAGCTGTAGCCCGCAACAGTTTGAACCACTTAATTGAGAAACAAGTGAGTTGACGCGTACCAGCACTCTGACAATGTTTAGCGTGCAAGCTTAAACTTGTTAAGCTTCAGTTTATTCCGCTTACGCTCAGGCAAAACAAAAAATATGAACACGCCGTGACAGCGAAACAGGGTAATGCGGATGCACCTATGAAATCATTAGCGCAATTAAGCTTGCTATTGCGTAGTTTAAAACTTCTGAAGCCCATTAGCAGGTCGGCTGGCGAAAGAGGAAATTCTTTAATTGAAACGCGTTTGCTTTTAAACGTTTGAGGTCCCGACGCGCGTACGACCAAATCAGAAGAAAAAAAAAACTCGTTTCAAAATGTCCAGCCTTTGACAAAATTTTCTAAACGATGACGAAGGTACTTAGGACGCAGAAATTTTTAAGTACAAGCTTACCTCTAGAGCGATGTTGAAATGTTTTATAGCGGAAAGCTAAAGAAAACACCTTTATTTCTTAGCTTCATAAAATATTTTGGTCGCAGTTAGACTATAAGCTTACGCTTTGAATTATGGGAGACCGAGAAACCTTTCGCGTGGCCAAAAAAAAAAAACAATTCTAAAGACTACATCTTACTCCCTTCTTTATGTGGCATAAAGCAGGATGTAGGAAATAAGAACCCAGAGAAGGATCACATTTAAACGTCGTGTCAGATATAAAAAGAAACAAAGACGAAGAATTCGGTGGAGGGCGTTTGCTGAAAAACTTGGAGAACGCAATTGAATTCGCGATAAGCACACCCGATGTCCCGACCGAGAACGAAATGGGCCTTCGATCACCAATGATCTAGCAACAAACTCCCTGCGGTCATTCTGAACCATGTCTAACGTTGTAGTTTCATGCGATAAAATTTCGTCGACGTATGAAAGTCGATAGTGCGGTCTTTTCATTTTACGGATCCAGGTCAAATTATTGGTGCACTGGCTTTTTTAAATACAAATGAGCAGTAGCTGCTTTTGCCGTTAGTAAGAGAAACACGAAGGAAATGCGCGAAGAAAGGTCTCGAAAGCAAGGGACGCGCCTAATGAGGGCGGCTGAACCACTAAGAAAGTATAAAAAAATCCATCGGGCATTCAAGTCTATCTGCCTGCTTTGAGGGCGAAAGCCAGGGATTATGTAATGTTTCTTTAGTGGTGCACCGTTTCCGCGTCTCTTTCTTCGCTCTCGTTCCTTTGCCTTTTGACGTAAAAACCTTCGACAGGCACACTGGTCGCACTTCACGCCGAAGCTTCCCTATATACAGTCAGAGCTCTCTTTCGTGTGCACCCGTGCTACTTACGTGCTGCTACGTGCAGCGGTCACGGCCGGGTTAGTTGTCCTTCCATTCTGGTTAGATGTCGGGTTAGCTGCGTCGTTAGCGTAGCAGGTTGCTACTGTGGCAACCAGGGTTCAAATGCCACACGAAGACAATAATTTTCTCTTTACAGCGGCGGCGGCAATGTTTGGTACAATTCATGGTGATGACGACGAGGACGACCACGACCACACTCACTCTTTGCGTTTCATGAGTCACGTAAGGCGTTACCTTTAAAAACTAAAGTTTCGGTTTAACGCGCGAAGTTAAACCTGGGCTGTCACGCGCGCTGTAGCAGACTTACGGGACAGGTTGAAGCACCCGGCGTTCCCTAGGGGCACGTTTTATGCACGCTTTTATTCGTGGTTTAAAACCGCGTTCGAGAGCATCCTTGAAGGTCTCATACTTCGCACGTTGGATTTGGAATGACGTAGGGAGACCTGGGGATTAAATACAACAGCGCGAGTCAGCAACACCTCTAACCGCACCGGCTCTGAGGCAGACGCCTCCAGGAGGAATAAAGTGCTCCAGATCTTATTACCCGCTGGTAGAGAATACAGCGTGCAACTCTGCTTTTCCACTCGGGGTCTTAAACTGGGCTCTAAGCGGAAGTTCAGTCGGGTCTTATTGTGTACGTTCTGAAATTAGATTTAAAACTGGGCTGAAAATTAATAAAGCGTACTTGCGAAAGGGCTCTGGGGTTTTTCAAAGTGCCCCGAAATTGTGTTTAAATACGAGTACATTTGTTTTTGTAGTTCGCTTCTGCCACGAAGCTTCAACCTCCGCGGTTTGTAACGAAACTCATGAACGTGGTAGTTCGGACATTTCCTTCGCCTCTGCTGCACCGCGGGAAGTCTACAGAATGGTGTTGGCTACACAGTGTATAACATTGCGGCGGAGTACTCTTCAGTTCCCTTGAGAGCTCGCTGCCAGCGTGCCCCAATGTGAAGCCGGCTCTTGATTCATGCAAAAAATGCGTTTGCAACCTGCGGGTCGATCTTCTGCAGCTTAAGAGCCACGATAAGTTCCAAGAGCTGGTGCTACCACCAGTATCTGTCTGGAAGCCCGCTATACTAAATCTGGAGAATAAAGAATGACCCAGGAAACTAGGAGAGGGAGCAGTGCGGTGACACCAATTATGAGTGAGCCATGAAGAGTGAGGCTCTGTTTCTGTATGAAGAAACAGAAACCACAGCGATAACGGCCACGACTTCTGTCTCGGGACCCCTAAAAAAGAAAAAAAAAGGGGAACACTCTCGGCAGGGGGAAGGTGTTTGCGGCTTGTTATGTATCGGGGCGTCACATTCGCTGCTCACAGTGGGCGCCTGGGAAGTACCTCAGTGTAAAAAAAAAATATATATATATATATATATATAAATATATATATATATATATATATATATATATATATATATATATATATATATATATATATATATATATATATATATATATATATATATATATATATAGGGAGCAATAAAACTTTGAAGATGGAAGAGAACACAAGAAAAGAAAACTTCGAACAAAGTAGAAACCACGATTGTTGCCAACGTTTCAGCAAAGAGACTTGCCTTCGTCAGGGCAAACCCTCGCCTAGCCGGCATGGTTTATATAGGGGTAGGTCCCCAGGTGAGAGGAGAGCAGAAGTGGAATTGAGAAAGCGGATTGGTTTGGGAGTACGTAGGGGGAAGAAGGTTGTATCGTTTCAGCCACGAAGTCGGCAAGAGGGAAGTCAGCCGGGGGTTGATATTCCGGGAAATTCTTGGAGAGAAAGTTCTCTCTTGGAAAGAAAAGTTTTCAGAAACGCCGAAAGCAGAACAGGTGGTGCGAGGTGTCGTTATCATAAGCTATCTGCAAGCCCCAGGTCAAAAGAAAAGGTAGGGAAGGAGAAAAAAAACTAGGTCAAGGAAAAAAGAAAGAAGAAAAAGGGAAACCATACACACACACAGAAGAAAAAGCAATGACCGTACAACTGAAATGACACGTGTCGCCAACAGCAACATTCCTGGAACAGGCCTGTCCAGAAAGTCAAAAACGAAAAGATAAAAGTAGGGAGACGTACGGGGCACAAGACAAAGCGGAGCGAAAACGACAGAGAAAAATAAAAATAAAATGGAATTCCAGAGAAAAGTTTGGAGGGATGCCTGCGCGTACTAAACTGGAAGCTAAGGAATGAAAACAAAAGGAATTAGGTGGCCACATAAGGAGCAGAGAGAGAGGGGCCATATTCTTTGCATAAGGTACAAGCAAGACAGTGCCTAATTCCCTGTGAGTATCGCAAGGATTCCAGGTTGCCCCTAGACGCATTAATTGCAGCAGGTTCCATAGAGTTGAATTTGGGAATTAAATAGGATTCTCAGTATTTTCTGTCCCTAGGAGACTTCAAATTTGACTGAAGTATATACAACTGAATGTCATCAAAATTATGGCCTGGTTGGTTGAAATGCTGCGCTACAGCTATGGAGGATTTGCTAAGAGTATCTGCCCGGTGACCGTTAGGGCGTAGGCTCATTGACTCGTTTCGCCTATATACTGTTTGTGACACATTGAGCATTCTAACATATACACAATGTTGGATGAAGTGCAAGTAAAACTTGAATTATTCTTGTGGACATAATTACTGGCTGTGCTTTTTACAATGCAGCCTGTCTGCAGGTGCCTGCAAGTCTTGCATCTGGGACGGGAGCAACAAGCTATGACTGGTTGCTTTGAAGGCCCTGTTTTAGCATGCACTAAAATATCTTTTAGACTCCTATTTCCCCTGTAGGTAACGCTTGGTGCTTCCGGGAACGTTTTTTTAAGTCGGTCGTTACTGGCTAAAATGGGGTAGTATTTCCGCAGGATATTGTTTACGTTAGGGAGGGCGTTGAAAAGTTAGTTATCAGGGCAGGCGCGGCCTGGCGCTTTCGTTTTGTCATTTTCTACCTGGTTGGAAGTTTTCTTATATGTATATATATATGCGCGCTTGCTGTAGGTGGAACGGTTTGAACGTTAGCTGAACTTGTACCTTGCATACTGAATACCGACAGAATTGTCCAGAATACTCAAACGCGTTCCTCAGCCTTATAACTTCACACCTTCGGGAGCTTAGATCGACCAAATACGATTTCCGGCTTCTTCGACGCATAAAACGAAAACCTCCGACAACGACAGTTCCTTGTTTTGAGCCCGCCCATCTTCGTCGGACACGCAGATGGCCCGAGGTCCGTCGTCGGTCGGGCACGAGCACCGAGCATCAATTTGTGTCCGGGCCGTCTTCTCAGCAGTTTGTTCGCTGTGACGAGCCGGTGATTAAATTCTGCCGCCAAGCTTTCAGCGAGCGTGCGAGACACAAAGGGACGACGAGGTCGGGCTGCTGCTCTCCGGCTCCGCGGAAACAGTGCCCATCAAGGAGAGGGAGAAGAGAAAAGGCAAAGCGGCGACGCCAGCACAATCACCAGCGACTCACTGCAGACGCGTGTGCGAGCTTTAAAAAAGAAAAAGCTGAGCGGCAAGTCATTTCCCTGCTCTGTTCTCAGTGCCTTGTCGTTTCTTGCGTCCAAATTGCCGCATGTTACAGGAAAAGAAAAAAAAAAAAAGGATCGCGGCACAAGGAATGCGCGCGGCGTACAGGGAATGGTAGAAAGAGGGCAGGGGCGCAATGGTTGTTCGGAGCGCTTTTCGATGACGTCTGACCCGTAAAAAAATTTCGCGAGGGCGGCCGACCGGGCCAGGTTATACGGCGCTACGATCAAATTCCGCTCGAACCGGTGCAGTTAGCGAGCGGCATACCGAGCCCCTCCTGCACTGTAGTCGGCCTGCTCCGACGTAGACATCTGCGCCGTGTTCTTGAAGCCATTACAGTGTTTTTTTAAATTGTTACTTCCGTTCCCTACGCACGGTTTTTGACGTTGTCTGGCTCCGGCTTTCAACAGCCAGTTAGAGTAGAATAAAGGAACGCGTGGAATGGTGCCGGTCAGAGTGCAGGAAATTGAAATCCTACCAGTGCGGCTAAACCGTCAGAAGTATTCTGTTAGAGGCTGCGAAGTGACATTGCCGTAAATAGTTCTAAGAGCGGATCCCACTACACAGAACTGACCGCGTAGCTGCTTGCCATACTGCAAACGTCATCGATGAACGTCTTTGTCACGGCTGCCACGTAATTCCCTCTTCTCTTTCCCCTTTCTACCTCTCACACTGCTCTCCTATCCTTTCGCCCTTCCCACGACGATTTCGATTAAGGCTTATTTAATTCAATTTTGCCAAGTTCGCTCAGCTCAGGCGCCATCTGTGGGAAGATTTTGTTTCTTTTGTGCCTCGAACAGCTCAAGCCATAATGTTTTGTTTCAGTGTTTGCTTCTAGCTCGCCTTTCTTCGACACCGTGTTTAGTTTGTGGTTTTTTATTTGTTTTCGTAAAAGCGAACCCATAGCGTATTTTTAAAGGAGCCCCGAAAGAGGTTTTTCCAACACCTGGGTGTTCACATTTAAAAAAAAATTCAATGTTCTAGTGATCACCTCCTTCAAGACTTTTGTTAAAGCGATGAGTATTAGGGGAAATATTGCAAATCAAAGCGTGGCATTTTCGCCCGCGTCGCGAATCTCCCTCGTTTAGTCCACCTCCTCGCTTCGCGCGGGCGTGAGTCCCCATGATGCCTCGCTTCTAGGTGAAGTGTGCAAGAACACCCGGCTGCGCGCATCGTCTGCTGCTGCGATGTTCTGCGCCGCAGCATCGCTTTGGGACGGGGCCGTCTTACTTTCTGCGTTACGTTTTGCGCTGTTTCTTTAATCATTTTTTTCTATAAATCCTGCACTCCGCTCACTGCTGGAAAAGCTGATGGAAGGAAAGGGACGGTCCCCTTACGCCTCCGCAACACTCAGAAATATCACGCGAACAGAGTACGATTCTGTAACCGCGCCTACGCGGAGACGACTTGTGTTGGCCATGGAAGTATAAAATATGGGAGAGAATGACTAAACAATCTTCGTAAAATTTGTTAGAGTGAGCACGCACATCCATTCCTAAGTGACCTCACTTTACCCCCTCTTTCGCGCCATTATCGAGCTTAGTCGTGTTGTGGTGGCGCCGTACATGCACGTACACAGGAAGTAGCGATATTCCATTCCGTTATTCCAATTGGGTCTTATCATTTAAAACCGTAACGAACAGGAAGCAGAAAGGTTGCACGGTACGGGACGTTTTTATAGGCGAACCGTGAATCCCTCCCCTCCTCCCCTTTAGGCAACTTTTCGGGGAGCTTCTACGCTACTGTGGGTTTATCAACTAGACGAGTACACCGCAACCGATATATACGAGTTATTTTGGAAGGGTAGCGTGAGCATTAAGGCGTCCCCTGCCCCTTTGTATGACCGTGCATTCGACTGCACAAAAGAAATATTCCACCCTTGTTTTTTCCCTTGATGGCCTGGAGGCCGTTTTCTCTCTATAAAGGCTGTGCATTAATTGTTTACGATTATTTGTTTACGAATAGTGCTACCAATAGCGATATGTGGGGGGTTTCGTTGCCAGCCGCGGCCGTATCCCCCCCCCCCCCTTCCCATAGCCCTCCTGTTGTCTTGCTTATGTGAATGTAAGGAAACTATATTCACTCTGTGTCAAGACATACCAATTTCTTAAAATACACGCATCAGTTTTCCTTCCTCTCAAAGTACAATTGCCTCTCTTATATGCGCAGCAAGAGTTTAAAAGGAATAAATATTGCCAATGGCTTAAACGATGCAGTGACGTTTCCTATTGTTGTTCCACGGCTCAACGAAAAAGTTTTTTGGGGGGGATCGCGAATACGATACGCAAACCATGCCACTTAAACAACCGCGCAAAAAAAAAAAAAAAAAACGGAAAAGGCACCACAACACAATGGGCGGTTGCGCCGAAATAATTCGTATACTAGATCGAGATCCCCCCTTTGCGTGACATCAATGTTTTCTGCTTGACTTCAAGGATTCCTGGCTGGTTAATTGAACATTGCTTGAATAACAGTTACGCAGTAAGGGTCCAAAAAGCCCCCACCATAGCTGATCTCGTGCCACAGCAGTGTTTCGGCTGCAACTACGATTTCGCTTAGCGTGAATAGTGCTCGCAGTGTTTTTGTTTTACACTTTACGCGAAAAACTTTGGTCCATATTGATTTTTTTTATTGCCAAATAAACCTTCCGTAACTCCTCTCCTGCTTTTACTGAGCTTATATTTTCTACAAGCGTTGCTGGTCGCACACGCATATACAGTAGGCAACTCCGAGACACGAATTGTCGACAAAGCGAACAGCCGAAGCATCCTACGCCGAAATAAGGATGACACTAGCGCTAGTGTTGAGTTGTATGAACTTCACGGACCTTACTAGGCCTATTGCACTTTACGAGCTAACAGAACAAAGCCGCATTCATGACTGCACGAATGTTATCTGGGCTCAGTTTCCGCTTCACGATCGATTCCGACGACCGTTCGGCCGATCGGTATTGTCGGCATCTTCGGTCAGCGAGCCAGTCACAACCCGCGCGTTTTAGATCGGCCGTGTTCGTGTCGCCATCGGCGTCGTGTGACAATGCGGTCTGCCAACTCGGAAGTTGGCGTCGCCGTCGTTTCGTCGTCGTGTTTGCCTAGCCGACGCGGCTTAACGTGAAGCGTGGTAATAGAGTGAAAAAGATAAAAAATTTCCCCGCATTTCCCCGAGGGGAAGAATGTGAAAGTGCGAATGCAGGAGTTGAATTTGCGCGGTTTGGTAATGTTCGCGAAAGAGAGAGCACACACTCACACACAACTACAAAGAAAGAAAGATGCATTTATTCACAGACACCTATTTGTGTTGTCGTTGCACTTGATTGCTAGAGCGGATCTCAGCTTTGAAATTTCTTGTCAGTACTCCTTTAAGCGGGTGCATTAGCCCTTCTCACGCCCGATTCCAGGCCAATCCCCCACGTGGGTATGTGCCATGCACAGACACCTATTTGTGTTGTCGTTGTACTTGATTGCTAGAGCGGATCTCAGCTTTGAAATTTCGTGTCAGTACTCCTTTAAGCGGGTGCATTAGCCCTTCTCACGCCCGATTCCTGGCCAATCACCCACGTGGGTATGTGCCATGTCAGCGGCCAGGCAGCGCGCGCCCATCTCCCCCCGTTGCCAAGGAAGACGAGGAGATTCCTGGCCAATCCCCCACGTGGGTATGTGCCATGTCAGCGGCCAGGCAGCGCGCGCCCATCTCCCCCCGTTGCCAAGGAAGACGAGGAGATTCCTGGCCAATCCCCCACGTGGGTATGTGCCATGTCAGCGGCCAGGCAGCGCGCGCCCATCTCCCCCCGTTGCCAAGGAAGACGAGGAGATTCCTGGCCAATCCCCCACGTGGGTATGTGCCATGTCAGCGGCCAGGCAGCGCGCGCCCATCTCCCCCCGTTGCCAAGGAAGACGAGGAGCGCGCGCACCCGCAGCTGTTGCTATGCGGATGGACGGCGGTCACCGGAATTCAGGGTCGCTTATAAAGTGTATTCGCACTTAATATGGACGAACCCGGTCTCTTTAAGCGTGCTGTAGAATGCGCTAATTAACCAAAGGTGCCGTCGCGAGCCATCGACGCTCAGCAGACGATGATTATCTTAGCCTAAAGTGGCAGAAAAAGCCGTCCAATTACAAGATTGCTGTTTCGGGACGCATGTAGGAGAATCCATGACGTACATGCCGGAAAATGGCGGAGCCCAAAAAATGCAAGAATGCGTGGGAACGCGGCAATAAACCTTGCAACGAAAGTGGGAGCTTTCTTCCGCACGTAAAAATGCTAAACTTTGCACAGATAACGTTGACCACCAGATCCAGCGATTGAATTTGTTCATTTAGTGTGCTCAAACGCCTTTCAGAACCACTTTAATTAAGAGTGTGGTAATAATTGCCTCAAGTTAGCCTGAGGTGTCCTTTGCGGTTAATAATGGGCTCATTTTTGAGCAATGGTGGCACTTCTAGTAGCTTTAAAAGAGCTTACCTTTGTATACATCGTGTTTAGTCATTTTTTCGCCCATTCTTTTTTTTTTGGGTGCGGAGCTACATCGACAGACAGACAGACGAAAATTTCCGCATTTAGGTAGCCCAAAAAAGATTACATACTTACGTGCGTACATACATACACACGTACGTACGTCAGTAGATACATTCGTAGGTTCATACGTACATGCATATATTCGGACATACATACATACATACATACATACATACATACATACATACATACATACATTTATACATACATACATACATACATACATACATACATACATACATACATACATACATACATACATACATACATACGTATACGTACATACGTTAAGTAATTGGAACAAGGATTTGCGAGTATCACAAAATATTTTTCTCAGAATTTATGACAGCAATTCTGGTTTCCAGGAAGCCTTTTATATTGGGGAGGATTCCTTTAAATGCGAACAAATGCTGCCAGGGAGTTATCGAAGTAGAAATTCCTGTAAATTTGCGAGACCGTGTTCGAATTACTTCTGACGGCACCTGTACGTACGCACGTACTACCGGCGTCAAATGAAACGCGAACACGAAAATATGAACCAGAACGTGCAAAATTGAAAAATACTGTTGGTAGAGTTCATATAATGGCTTGCTGTTGGTATGTTTGGAAATCCACTTTTCCCAAATTTGTTTTTGTAACTAAGCCAGGCGTCATTTTGACTTGCATGGAAAGAAATCGCGCTATTTGTGTGTTCAGGTTCATATTTTCGTGTTCGCGTTTCATTTGACGCCGGTAGTACATACAATCATGCATACATACTTACACACATACACACATACGTGCGTACCTACGTAGATATATTGATACATGCGTAAAAACGTACGTATGCAGGCATGACTACGTACGTACGTACAGTCATGGACAAGTGAAATGCGAGCACGAAAATATGAGCCATAATGCGCATAATCAAAAAAGTACTGTTCGTGGAGGTCAAATTATATTGCGCTATTGGTATATTTGGAAAACCACATTTGCGAGCTTTATTAATGTAGTTAGGCCATGCGTCAGGTTGATCTGCCCGGAAAGAAATCCCGCCATTTTTGTGTTCCGGTTCCTTCTTTCGTGATCGCGTTTCATTTGTGCATGATAGTTCATTCATTCATTCATTCATTCATTCCCTCTCTTCCATTCTGCTGTGCTTCTGGATGCGTAAATTTGAATTATGGATGACAAGGTGGATGATAAGAAAATTTCAGTCGCCTAGCCCTCAATGCTGTCCCATTTGTGAGTACGGAACATCAACACCCTGAAATTCGATTTCTAGCCCCATGCCGCGGGCGTTCCGCTCTCTCTCTCTGTCTCTTCCACTGCCGAGGGCAGTGCTGGGGTGGAGCAGAAGCAATGCCGGCGCAAAAAGAGAAGGGCGAGCGAAAAACGCGAGCCAACGTGGCCCGGTCGAGACCCCATTCCGGAGCTGGGGCAAAACAAACGCACGTTGAGAGCCTTCTTTTTTTAACGCCAACGCTGTCTAGATGACGGGTGTTATATTTGGATGGCCGCCGCCTGACTCTGCGGCCTTGCCGAACCACGCGGATAGTATCGCGCGGATATTTGTTTACGGAGCTCTTCCGAAAGGCCGTGTCGACGCGGGCGGTACCAAACAAACAGTCACCTCTGGTAAGAGTCGTTAACATCTGTTGTAACAAACAAAAGCTTCAGGCACATTCGCTACGGCGCACACTGCATTGAATCCTCTGTGGAATGAACTCTACAGCAATCGTCGTGGAATGAACTGAACGACTACGTAAAAGAGAGCTCGGGTGCAACTACCAGATTTGCCCTATACTCAGCTCCAGATCTACCCTATACTAATCAGCCTAATGTGTTAGTAAAATTAATTATCCTCAATAAATTAGGTCCCTTTGTTCTCTGGCCGACACCGACCAGTTTGAGGCTATTTGCCGGCAGATTGTGTAGGGGCGCTGAAGGGGCCTAATGGCCCTTCTTCTGTAGAGCCCTCATTTGGCTCACATGCATCGTGATGAGATTTTCTCGTAAGGCATCAGCACCCGACCGCGAAACGACTACGCACTAATGGCCGTTAAAGCATACACACGCCTATTGAGTTTGCCTGAAGCAAGGCGATGCAGTGCATGACGTTCGCCGTAACTTCGTCCACATCTGAGATGGTAGGTCTCGGAGCAACATCACATTGTTCTGAAAAGGATAGCGCATGGTCCAAGCTCCAATTCATCTGTTACCGTTCTTTTTGGCTCCCGCACACGCAAAAGGAGGGGCTTAACTGCTTTTTCCTGAACCGGCCTTTGTTCCAGCTGTTGCTGCTGTGACACCTCGGGCCACGGAGGAGGAATACCGCCTTGAAGGAATAGATTTGTCTTGGAAAGACGAGCAAGGGAGGTCGCCTAATCTCGTCATTAATCCTCTTTCCATCTCCCTTACTCCTGCCCCGTATGGTCTTTAAGGCGGTACGGACACCCGAAAAGATCAATGTAGGATTGAGATTAGGCTACTCGACAGATGGACCATGAAGGGACCCGGGGCTGGGGTACTGCCGCCGTAATGGTTTTCGAACACGATGAGCTTTTCGAACCTTAAACTGGGATAGTGAGCCAATTAGAGTAGGATGAGGCAAAAACTAGTTGTTACTGTTCTGGGACTGCTGTTTAGGTAGTTGAAAGAGAATATATTACTCCATGGTAAAGTGTAAAGAAGTATAAATTAAGAGGAAGGCGGTGGATCGTTATACCTCATGTACCAATACCTCTCAAAGGGGTTTTAGCATCGTATGAAGCGAGTTACATCGCGTCCTTGTCCGTACTTTCGCAATCATACGGGGAGGAAGCCCTAGGTACGCCTTCAGGCTAGAGGGAAGTGTGTCTTCAAAACATAAGAGGCGTGGCGTTACTTCTAAGGCTACTGTCGGATGCACCCGAAGACTATATGTCAGCAGTGTGGGATACGAAATGCCTTATAGCTTATACCTCTGATTTGAAGCATGGGTTTTTAGAACCGTTATGGGTTGACTCCAATAGCTCGTTTTGCCGTGCACCGGAACAAACCCCATTTCTCTGACGATTTATCAATTCCCGTGTTAGGTTTTTCTACATGCATGCGCGGGTCTCACTTTTACAGTGCGTAGCTTTCAAAACAAAATTTATTCAGTTCGTCAGCGCCGAGTTATTTCATAATCCTTCCAGCTAGGTTTTGCCGTTTTCTTCTGCGCTTACTTCGCCCACAATGCACTGTTCATGTTTACGACGAATTTCCTTTCAGGGGTGCAGGTTAGTGGCAGCTTCACCGTATCTAAGTTCAGCGTGAACCAAACATAACGGGACTCAGAAGGAATAAGTGTTAGATAATTGTCTGGATATTTGCCTCTACAATAGCGTCTACACATCCACCACTTTGTCTCATGCTTTGTATTTTAGGAGATAAGGTTGAAACAGCCAGGGGACAATGCCTCAAGAAAAATCATGGTGGATACGAAGGGACTGAAGTAGATTAATACCGCGAATCGGCCTTCAACCCTACTTCCACGAGGGCTGAGTACAGCAGCGGGTGCCTTTAATCAGTGCTGAGTAGGATCTCTGAAGGGCCGCTTGCAAACGCCGTGACGATATTCCTATCTTCACACCTCCCCCATCATTTCGTTGAACCTCCAAAGAAACAAAAGCCTACCCTATCTCCACAATCATCAAATAAATCGCAGAAAGTGGGCACATTCATTTCCCGATGTCTACTTGTAGTGGAAATTACCCAAATCACAAGCTGAAATGAGGTACGTTAACTTAAGGATGAAGAGCCCTAGAAGAAACGGGTAAAACAACTTGCGAGATATATTGCTGTTGTCTAGGCATTGTACACTTCAATAGAAAGTCACATTCGAGCTATTTAATATTCAGCTACGTTCTTTTCGCTGTTCGATTCGTACTCTGTCCGTTCGAGAGAGAGAGAGAGCTCTTAATTAGAAGAAAGCAGAGAGGTCTGCAGGCATGTATTCGCCTACATGCTACTCTAAGGGGATGGGGTGGAGGAAGTAAAGGCCCTAAAGGAAGTAGAGCGAAAGAGAGGGGAAAAAAGAACAGGTAAAAAATAAGGCAACATGGAGTGTTCCGTGGGTCACGTAAAAGTCCAGGTGTTCTCACAGGATGACGATGTGGAGTTCTACAGTGTCTCTGCGACGCCGATGTCGTGTAAATAATCAAACAGCGCATATAACACTTTTCGCTGGGATGATGGAGATGACCATGGTCCAAGAAGAGCTTTCAATGATAAAAGTCCATTGTTGAGGCACTCCATCTTCTTGGCGAGGTCGTTCCTTTCCTGTTTGTACGCCGGACACTCTAATAAAACGTGTTCTGGATCTGTACTCAACCAAGATTTCTAAGACCACTGTTCCTACACCTCTAATAGCACTTGCAAGACTAATTGCACGCGAGTTTGATTCCTAGCCACTGCAACCGCTTTTCTGATGGAGGCGAAAAGCAAGCAAAAACGCCCGTGCGTTCGAGATTCCGGCGTACGTTAAAGATTCCCAGGTGGTCAAAATTAATCCGGAGCACTCCACCCCGGCGCGCCTCATCGCCTGTGCAGAGTCGGCGCCTTAAACCTCCGAATAAATCAGTTAATTAATCAAGACTAATTGCGCACAAGAAAACACGCATTCTGCAGAATTCGTTACGTCTAAGTGCAGCGTGCTGCCTTGACAAACGCGGGAATTTTAATTCGCGTGAAATAACGTCACTTCAAAGCAGAGGCCGGGGGAAGGAAGAGGGAGCACGTGAGGCGAGAAAAAGCTGTTCCCAATAGTAGGGCCAACAAGAAAAAGAAAGGGATCAAGAGAAAAAAAACGCAGAAGCAGTAAGCTGGGACCGGGGACGAACCCAAAAGCGTTCGTCTGTTTAGCTGGCCAGGCTTGTATATATACATACATATTTTGGGACAACGACGCAGCACGGCCCTGCGAGTGTATGCGGGTGAGAAGCGGTTCCCTTGGTGACAAAACCCCGGTCGCATGAATGCGGCCCACGAAAGCAGAAGCCGTACGAAGTGACGGAGCTACTCGACAGAAAGGGAGAATGCGAATCAGGCTTCGCGCTTTTCTTCTCCTTACTGAAAGGCCCAAACCTTCCACCCACTCGTTTCTTTTTGCACATACAGCTAGGCATAGCTCTTCTTGCTCCATTTTTTATGCTGTTGCTTGGTCAAGATTGATGCTTTTTTTTTGCTAGAATATTTGCTGTCTCAATGCATTTCTGTATCCGTGGCTTCGTAAATGCATGGTGATACAGGGTTCTGTTTCGTGGCTGTGTGTCCTCTGCGAAACTTGTCCTTGCCTTCATATTCCTTTTCGTTCGTTCTTCCGAGGCTCGAGAGGGCGGTTGGCATTGAGATTTGCACCGCGTTACAAATGGCGCTGTTTTGCGGGGCTGCTGTGCGTGTGCATAAGAACGGCGCTTTTCTTTGGGGACAAATAAGCACTTCCGTCGTCACGTACTTGGGCTGTGGTTGATCTGCGGGATTTATCCGCTGCTTCTGTGACTGGGATTGCGCCTGCTGCATGCATAAGCAACGCTTTCTAGGCGTAGGGCTGTGTTAGTTGAGCTCCACTTCTGGGAAGACCCAGTGCCGTCAGTGTACCGTTTACGGGCGGTTCTGTTGCCGTCGCGCTGGTGCTGAAGCGCGTGACCTCTAGTCGGACACCGAAGACGCAGAAGTTCGTCCAGGTTGTTATGTTCCAGCGGGCACGGAACAAATCAGATAGTCACAGGAGCAATGTTTACAAATTAAGCTCGAATATGGCGAAAATTTGAAAAAGACATTTCGCTGCCTCATGCGGACTTCCGACCATAAATCTACACGCCTTAGATCAGACGTAGAAGGTGCCAAATTTCACTTAGCAGACAGAACAAACGAAGAACAAAGAAGTTTTAAATATGTACTTAATATTGTTCTGGATACATGCTTTCATACTCGCAAACATTAGAACTGACGAACTGGGGTTGTTTAGTGATTTTTAAATTGGACTTTGTAAGGTAAATCAAAACCGCTCACTGAGATCACTCAGTTCTTCGGCACCTGCTGAATTACCGTGGCTTTATCACACCTAAAACCACATAGCGTGTCCCTAAAGTCCTTGCTCATTAGTGAGAACATTAATGTTACTTTCATTGAATAATTTTACTCTACCACCGATAAAAGTGAGGTTTTGTTCCTGTTATATGCAAAAGGTATGCCGACGTGGCTCTCGCGCGGGGGAGGGGGGTAGCGCTGTGCAGCGAAGCTGGCCTAGTCCTGCCAATGCCCCCGTAGGGGCTACTAAACGCATCCCTGGGACGTCGCCGCATGGTCTGCGAAATGAGGGGTGGTGGCACTTTCAGGTGGTCTAGAGCTGCTTGGGACTGATAGGGCGTTGACGGCAAAAATTAAAAGTAGAAAATTTTGAAATAACGCCTTTGTTTTTGCTGATCTCATCACTAGGGATAGCGGAGATGGGGTTTAATTTGTCGTTGCATGTACCGGAGAACCTGCTTCCCTGAACCGTGGCAGTCAATCTTGGCCACCGTTGGGACTGGTTCTCCGCATTCTACTTCGGTTTCACGGGCCTTCGAGGGCACAGTATCAGGGGATCTTGGAGGGCAGTTTTATATCTGCTTGCACACACACACACAGATGCAGCCGACCATGGCCCGCGTGGCAAAGGCGATCGGCCTACCTATCGGGGGGACAGCTAAAGGAGCCGGATCCTTCACGTGCTTCTTTGCTGTAAGACGAAGACGCGAGATTACGCCCACGCTAGCTTGGCCAGCGTGGGCGTCATCAAAGGAGCAGTGCGGTAACGTTAGCCACGCTAGAAATCAGCTCGACCACGCACGACACATCAGCTGGCGCTACACAGGCTCTGTGACATTGACAGAACCGCCCATTCAAAGGAGACACACATAGACACCGCGTTGTACCTTCCAACATCTACGGTTGTAGATTTATGGTACTAGGCGATGGAACCGCCCGGGCTTAAAGCAGATATATACTACAAGTGGTATATACTACATCCTTCAGGAAAACAAATCAAGTGGCTTGCGTCTACAAAAAACATTCACACTCAAGCATAGCAGATTTTTGAACTGATGCCCTTAATTTAGGAGTGACAGATGCGTTTGCTCTTGTGGCTCTGGCGGTGTAGCGATAGTCATACAGGAATTTGTCTTGCTTACCACCCGAGAAGCACTTCTGTATGGGCAATCATTTCCAACAGTTAAATCCCTATAAGCTGGAGAGGTGTGCTATATAAATACGCCTTTCCCGTTTGCGGACTATCTTGCTCAGTATGTATATCTTTACTAGACGTGCTCCCGATCAATTCATATTGGTGGAAGAATTTAATGCGCAGAGCAAGCTTTAACTTTATGGCGGCTCTGAGAACCATTGCGATCGGTTCACAGGGCCGCCTGGTTAAGTGGTTTTTAGTGCCGTTCAAAACTTGTGTATTCAAGAGAAAGAAACCAACGTACTGCAGTAGAACACACAATCCGTATTTTCACAATTATATGGCCAGTCGGGTTTCTCTGTCTTTTTAATTTCGTTGAGTGGGAGGTAGGGACCAAGTCTTACAAAAGTGACCAGTTCCCACTAAAACCTTATTGCCTATATGAAGGCCCGGACAATTTTCTATTTCACATACAAATGGTGAAGCTGATGACGGTGGCACATAGGTGAAAAAAAAATTACTTTGACGTTTATAAGACACTCAAGTATTGATGAAGCTTGTATCCTTTTCACGGCTGGTATGCTCGATGGTGCCAGAATTTCTTTTCCCCAGAACGTCGGTGCCAAATGTAACCTCTGAAGGCACTGGTGGTATAAAGACTTCGCGCATGCATGAAAGGCTCAAAATGAATCGTGTCCTACGCAGATGCCCAGCTTCAAAAAACTTGATCCCTTTTAAGCGGACTGAAGGGCTGGCGAATGCGCACTTGCCTCGAAGCCAAAACAAGCAGCTAGAAGTCCTTCGCTTCGTCCACAAATCCATACACAGACACACACAAGGTTACGAACGGAATTCGAAAACTGCAGGGACACAAGGCCCAAAACATTTATTGTCAGCACCGATGGTGACACTCTTGAAGAGAACGCAAACACACTGGCACATCACTTGGATTACGTATCTGGCTTCTTTTACTACGTAAACACATTTATACAGTGCAAAAAGTCTATCAATCGAAATCCCATTCTCCACAAAAAGAAATTGAAGAATGGGCACAACTTTCAGTTTTCTGTGCGGGAACAGATGGTTGCCTTGAGGGCGTGTTGAACGTCTGTGCCGGGTGCACACGAGATAACACACGCAAACATCAATGCCCTCCACCCAAACGCTTGTATACTCTCCTTTTGTGTTACAAAATATAGTGTGAACATCTTCCCAGGTATGGAAAGAGACAATTGTCGAGCCAATACTACAGCAGCGAAGATGCCCGCTCCCTTTTAAGATATATACCAATGGCCTTGACCTCTGCCTGAGCGGGCGGTTTAAAAACATAATAAATAGACGACTTATGTACTTCTAGAATACCCAATAGCTGTCAGGCAGGGTTTTGTTTCGAGCAATCTACTGACCACCTCGTAGGCATTGAATCACGCGTAAAAGGTGTTGTCATCTGCATACAACCCTGCCTGTATTCTTCGACTCAGATAAAAGTTACTAGATAGATTGGCGATATGGAATCCAGCGGGACCTCAAATCTTTGGACATTTGTGGAAAGATGCTAAACACGCTTGAAAGTTATGTTTGAGACAAAGGTTTCGGGAAAGTGTTGGAGGAGCACTATTTGGAACACATACGCAAAACCTGGTGTGCCTCAGGGGGGGGGGGGATACTTAGCTGCAAGTTATTTATTGCTAAGATGAACGCACTATTAAAAGCAATTCTGTCGAGAATTTTTTATTGTGTCTATGTAGACGACTGCCAGATCAGCTTCAAATCCTGCATCCGCTCTATCTTGAAATAGCAGATAGAACTACGGGCTGACAGGCTTTCCAAGTATTAGGACGCTTTTCTGATTTGATTATGCAATGGGTGTACCGCTGGATAACAAGGTTACGCTTACACCACACTCGACTGAAAATGAAATGCGTCAAACGAATAACACACTGGCCTGACGGGGAAGATAAAACGTACCTTTTACGACTTTCGAATGGTTTCTGAGGTCGCATGAGAAGTGCAAACGGTTTCTTCACGGGAAAAAAAATTCTCTGGACACTTAAGTTTACTTGAGGGCTGTGCAGGCGAAAGCCTTGCGTACTATCGTTACCGTTACATTTTGTACACGTGCGCAAGTCGACACAGCATCCATGGTATGTTAACTTTCCTAATCCGTCTTAACCAATTTTAAAGTATTTAATATGCCTTAATTGTTCTATTCTGCCTTCATTTATCTTAATTCAAGTTAATCCATTCTTGAGCCCCCTAAATTACCACTAATTCTTCTTAATACACTCTAATTAATTTGAATCCACATTAATGTAAAGTTATTAATCATTACTATAAATTATGCAATCCTCATGAACTTGTCATACCTAGGGAATTCCTCATTCTAGCAAACTTTAGCTTTAGAAGAAGGAAAAGACGAAACACACGCTAGCGTATGTTTGGTCTTTTTTTAGCCTTTTTCTTCTGTTAAAGTTCGCCAGCACGAGGAATTCCCTAGTTTGTAACCAACTCGCCAAACATTTCGCGTTAGTTGTCATACATGTCATCACGTGTCATTCCTTATTCATGAATTAAAGTACAACTCTTGTTAACTCTTAAGCAGGCTAGCTCTTGTTCCGCCTCTTGCATGGTTCCGAATTTGAATACTAACGACGCACCGGGCTTTTGCTGTCGGTCCCCGGGTTAAAATCCCACACTAACCGTATACACCAAACGCCTCCTTTCTAGCTAAATGGTCCATTGAAGACCCCCCTAATATGCAGGTGATATTCGCTCTCCTACTGGCACGTAATAGCCCCTCAACATCATGATGTGCGCTCCTGGGTATTCGAAATCAGCGTTGAAAGTGCAGTTTATTACTCGAATTGAGGCGAATCACGCGAATTAACGTGTTCGTCTCGCCAGATGTTGCAGCCTAACACAACGCCATATTCGCAGTTTTTGTGGAAACGTTATGTAACAAGGAAGGACGCATTCCCCCACACCACCCGACATAATATGGATAAAATAACGGCACAGGATGAAAGGAGGAAGAAGAAAACTAGGGGCAGAACGCGCAGCGAGAGAGAAAATTGAAATTTACGGTGCATCTGGTGGGATCGAAATGAGAAGCGCTCGCAAATTTGAGACACGCAAAAAGAAGAATATGGGGGTATTTCCAACCGGCGCAGCGGGTGTAGCACTGTGTTATGTAAAAACTGTTGTTGCGCTCATCTGGGGCGCTATGGTTTCCTTCAGCCTTCATTTTTTGTCTTTTTTTTTTACATGCTGACTGTAGGTGCCAGCTGTGCTTCCTTGCAAGAAAGAAGGTTATATAAAGACCGACGCTGCGCGGAAGTTCCAGATACACGAAAATTTATGGTTGAAAGTCTACAGAACCAGCCGTCGTTATAAGCTCTGGAGAGAAACATGGGTGTGGTGCCGTCAGCTGGTTGTTGCAGAGTGCAACAACTCCGATGTAAAGATTATTTTGGGCTCACTTTTATATCAAAACTCTCTGATAACGACAACAGGCAAAGCCGAAAGCATGGGCGCGTATGACTGACTTACGCGAATCGTGGAACCTAAATTGCTGGTGAGGAAGTGCGTTCAGTACTCCGTTATTGTTAAGCAAATACGTCGTCTTTGGGGATGGATAAACGCCGGGCGGGTTACAAGAGAGGCAGCGCATTTCGGTTAAAGCAAGCATGGAAGGTGGGTTCGGTTTTCTTTCAACATCACAATCGAAGCGTGCAACTAAGTGTTGTAATAGCCATTTGCACAGAATATCAGAGTTGAAAACGCAAGAAAATACATGAAAATTCTCTGGGATGTTGGGATAACTGTATAGAATACCTGGGAACACTTCTTTTCCAGAAAGCTGCACAAATATGTCTCTTGTTTTTTTTTTTTTTTTGCAGTACAAGTTTTTGTCGTGTTCACCCGCTTTCTTAAATTATATGGCTTTCAGAGCCGTTCGTATGCATACATCTCCTATTAGACAACGGAACAAACGCCACTCGTTAAGGCAGGGCTACGCCAAGATTCTTTAGCGCATAATTCTATGCTCTCGTTTCTTTTATACGGGCGTACAGTGCATCACATAAAAAAGGAACATCTATATTAACGCTGTTAACATACGAAGTGCGCGGCACTGCACTGCCCTTTCGAAGCTGGTAAATAACCGGGCATCTTTTGCCCCACTTACCTATTCACTCTTGGAAAACAATTAGAGGGAACTTGGGGACATTTGCCGGCGAAATTCCTACCGCTTTGGAGCCGCTATCCAGGACATACTCTTATCAAGGACATATGCTTAGTGCGCACGCTCTTGCATGGGCGCCATGTTGACGCCGCGAAATGCGCTGCATTTCCGTGACACCGCACTGCCAGGCCCACATGGCAGCCAGATGATGAGCAAGGCTATTATCACCCGATGAGGGTTAATGAAAGAAACACAAGGTGAATTTTGACTTATCCTTGAAGCTACATCAACGCCAACAATAATTGAATGTCACCTTCTTTTACTGTGTCCTCAACATCCTAATTATTTACGACATATTGGTGCCCCCCGACCTCTCCAATATTTTTTTCCGTTTACTGTATTTTTACACTTAATTTATTTCAGGTAGTTAAACAACTCTTTAGCATCTAATGCGCTGTAGTAAATGCTTTCATACGCAGTTGCCTCGATGTGTGTTTGTTTCTTGTAGACTTAGAAGGTAGTCGCCTCCCGCCATAGTATCAATGCACCACAGGACTGGACACAAGAACAATAACTGCTTCAACCACTAGTTGGTCGATCGTTATCCTTATCACTGCGCTTTTTCGCCTATACTGAGGATTTGCACTTACAGCGACAAGAAATGTTGCCCTGCCTGTATTTATTTTACTGTGGCAAGGCACCTTTGGTGGAGTGTTCAAAGAGTTGCGTTTCCTCCCCAGCCTGACTTTTGCACCCATACATGACTAATTCAAATGTGTTTCACAGGCAAAGAAAACCACATTTTTAGAGCCGAAGTCTCAGAGCGAAGAAATGACTCCTATATTCACGCAAGCTTGTTGCAATTAGAAACAGGGAAAAAATAAAGAAAAAAATGAGAACCTCAGTGGCATTTGCGGTTGCTAAGTTACGTCTGTGATTAAAAATTCCATTACGAAACCTGAAGTGAGGCATCCAATTTTAAGGACATGCGCCGAGAATGAGACGGTACAACGGGAGAGAGGAGCGCGAGCGTGCGGCCGTCTCGGCCTATTTGCACTGCATCTTCTTGAAATTGTATGCGAGATAAAAAACGCTTTGAAACGTTATAGTTTTTTTCGCAACCTGAAATTATGGCTCGCGGTGTACTGAACAATGTGTCGGGTGTTACCAACGAAGTAAATCCACGTGAAAAACCTTTCTAAGAAAACAGTGTCCAGCTAAAATAAAGGAAGATTTCACGAGTAATTGTTGGGCCCGTTTGAGGGTTAAAGGTAGATCACAGTTCTGCCAATATCCTTACGTTTTCCAACCACCAAGCAAGCAGCCTTTCTGTAGCTTTTTTTATTTCTGTCTAAGTTCGGATAAAGCAATTTCCCTTATGGGTATTTCTGTTTTTCAGTGCTCTGAAGAATGTGTCAAGGTTCAAAGTAGTACCAGAGTCCTTCAATGCTTTAAGGACTCTGGTAGTACGCAGACATTGTATGTAGTCTCTGGCAGTTTGTTTCGAACGTGACTAATCATCATCAAATTCTCTTCGAACCACAGCCTCTCGCACACCACCAAACTAAATCCGAACTGTCTGTACAGAAAGTCCCTCTGAGGGTCTGCACACAACACTCCTTCCGCTCGCCCTTTTTACTCACGTTATACCTGCGTCGCTTCGGCGCGTCTTCAGCTACGCGGCGCCCATCTCCCTCTGGAGCCCGCAGCTTACAGGCAGCCTCTCGGGCAAGATTTTCGCGGCTACTTACCGCCCTCCGTTTACGATCGCGGCGTCGTAAGTGGCCTGCTGTTTCTAAAGAAAGCTGAATCCACGATCGCACCGACCTCGGAACGTTCATACTAACGTTCGTTCACAGCTTTGCGCTTGCTACGCCAGGTGTCAGCATGCGCCTTACTGGTTTGTGCTACCTCGTCATAGAGGGCGGCGTTACATAGTATTCGTGGTTTTAATGCTTCGCATTCTGTGCAGAGCACCCCTCCCCCCCCCCCTCCTCTAAGATGATGGTCGGAATTTGCACATTTGCTCGTTATTGAAACGTAAATAGAGATAACTGGAAGAAGAAAAGCTTCTGCCAGAAATACAGAAAGCAGCAAAATGAAAGAATATAGACCTTTTAAACTTCTTAGTCCTGGGAGCTGCCATTTTATAAGTGGGCTGTGCTTGCTGCCCTATAACTGGCGCAGCCGACAGCAAGATGTTACTGCGCATGCGCAACACAGCCAAAAACAGGTCCTGATCTTATGAAAGATTAACGAATGAAAAAATTTGTAAGAAAGAACAAACAAAATTGAAAGCACGTATCTTATACATCGCGCTTACAGAGTGAAGACAAACTTAAAAATATTTCGTAAAAGAGGAACGGAAACGTATAAAAAACGTGAAACACCCCAAGCGTGGCGTAGGCCTTCATATGCGCAAAAAGGCATAATTGGCGAAGTTAAGGCACATCGCTATAAAATTATAACTGTATATTATTGACAAAAACAATCAAAGGAAAACCATAAAACATTGAAATAACCCAACGTATTTGGCTAGTCACAGCCAAAGCTGGTTACGGGGAACTCACGATGAAAACAGGTGGTGTAAGAAAGCTGCACATTAGTCGAATATTTGAATTTTTGCACAGCTTTTACTGCGAAGCCGTATACCTCTACCAGCCGAGGGTTCGGTCGCAATCGTCGGCATCAACAGAAAACTCCTGCGAACAAATAAAATAAATTATTGGAACCGCCACGAATCGAACCTGGACCCGAAAGAAAAATGGTGTGACAGTCCGTCGTCTAACCGACTAAGCTACGTCCACATTTTTTTCTTTATTGCATGGAAAACTGGCCCGAATACCTTAAAGTCCCAGCCTAACTTCAATAACGGTACATTCACTGGTACATTTTAAAAGTCAGGCAGGCACACACACGCCTCAAGAAGACGCAACCAGTCCGGCGGCTGCGATTGCGCCGCATAGACACTGTACACAAGCGCACATTGTTCGCGAATAATTGACTTAGCTCCACGAGGTTCCTCGGCATGGCGGTCAATCATGCGACATTTCCATGGGCTAAACAATCCTATCAGCACGAAAAGGTCATATGGCACGGAACAGTTTTTCATCACTGGCAGGAATCGTATACTATATGGGGTGATGTCTATGTCCTTTTTAAGAGTCCGCTGCAGAACATAAAAAAAAAAAAAACACAGCATCCCGACATAAAACAAAGCAGTGATCAATTGTCTCCGGCTGGTTACACAAACGACAGTAAAACAGACCAAGGCACATACACACTTTTACTATTCAGCTATGTTTTAACAGGCAACGTTGATGTGTGCAACTTAAAAAAGAAAGTTTTTGCAGCCGCTTGGATGTACATTTTCTTGGCGCGCTTCAACACACTGTCATCTGAAATCATCAGATATGTTTGACGGTAAATGGGCACTGGAAATAAACTTTCAATTAGAATGCCCGTTAATTCTTTCCTGGAGAGACCGTACAAATACTTGAGAGAAAAACGCACAATAAGAAACTTGAAAGTGTCAGCAACCTCTTTCAGAAAGCCCCAAAGCGGCTTAGTGTTTGCGGGGTTGGTTGGAGCAAATTAGAAAGGCAAATGAGCACTCAATGTATGCTGAATAAAAACCTTTAAAAACAAATGATCCGCCGTTTTGAAAAAGAAGAACCGCGAAACGAGTTGGTGTGCAAACAAATGTACTAATCCAACACCACCAGACCTTAACGGGAGGAAGAGGTTATCGCGACGCATGGGCTCCCACTTGGACCACCATACGAAGGTAGCCAACACTCTATGAAATGCTTGAACCTTATTTCGTGCACAACCAAGGACCTGCAGAACATAAACAAGTTTGGAAACAAGAAATTCATTACACAGTTCTGCACGCGCAAATATAGACAGCTCCCGCCCCATCCATGCCTGCGTTTTACGCTTCACTACAGTAAGCGCAGAAGACCATTGAGGTCCACTGTTTCGAATCTGATGTAGGGGAACCCCAAGGTACTGAATTGTTTCAGAGTCCCATGTTATGCCTCCGTATTGACGTGGCTGCGTACCCCCCAGTCCTTCAAAAACCTCTTGATTTTTCAAGGTTCACCTTAGCACCACTAAAATCGCAAAACCGCTGTGTCAGCATCATTGCCTCCAAAACACTTTTCTTGTCCGTACAAAAAAGGCAAGGTCATCTGCGTAGGCAAAAACTTTGACTTCATATTTTTCCAGTGAGAAACCATGAATGACACTGCTTTGGAGAATACTAATGCACAGGGGCTCAAGGTACAAACCGAATAAAAGGGGTGACAACGGGCAACCTTGCCGTACGGAAGATGTAATGGGAATAGGTCTAGAGAGTTCGCGATTTATAATCAACCGTGTCGTATACCTTTTGTAACAGAGAGTTATGCCTTTATACAACGCTTCCCAAAGCCCACCTGACTCCAGAACAGCAAAAAGGAAAGGGTGGCTAACCCTGTCAAATGCTTTAGCAAGATCAATTTGAAGGAGCGCAACCTGCCCAGCACCCTCGGATATGCACTCCAGTACCTGAACGAGCAATATGGATGTTGGCCTGAATGCTCCGCCCCTGAATACCGCAAGTCTGGTGCGAACCTATCAGACTTGTGATTACAATCTCAGTAGCCTGCGTGCCAGCACCTTCGCGAATATCTTGTAATCCACGTTACACAGAGACATCTGCCTGTAGCCATCCACGCTTTTCAACTTTTCTGCGTTGTCACTTTTCGGGATTAGTACAGTATAACCTTGGTAAAACGTAGGAGGCAGGACATCGAGTTCATAGGCCTTTGTAAATACCTCATGTAAGGCAGGTGCCAGAATACTCCAGAATTTTTGGTAGAACTCCGAAGTGAGGCCATCAGGTCCAGGTGACTTATGGGTTTGCAGGTTTGAAATGGCAATTTTCACTTCTTCAAGCGTAATTGATCCTTCTACAAGAACCCGCTCATCGTCACTGAACTTAGGAAAAGTCTGAAGGAATATATTAAAATCAGGCGTACTACAGGTACCCGTGTTGCCATTAAACAGTTTTTCATAATGGGCACAAAATGCTCCAAGTATACTGCGGCTATCAGAGTAGCTTTTGCCCCCATACTCAATTTCGACTATAACTTTTTCTAGTGCTGGCTTCTTTTCATCTCCAAATGCGCTTTGTGTTGGCGGCTCCTGCAAAAACCTACGCGTTCTTGATCGAACAAGGGCTCCCCGATATTTTTCAGTCATATGCGGCTGCATTTGAGCTTCAACATTGCATATTTCATCAAAAAATGTCCCGGCCTCAGCTCTTTCAGCCTCATGTAATTGCATCAAGAAACTGCGGAGTTCACGCATGTGAAGTCGCCTCAAAAGGATGACTGAGCCGACGCCTCTATAGCTACGTCCTTGATTTCTTGTTTAAAAAAGTCTCGTTTTTAGAAAATACTTTGGCTTGAAAGTTTGAATGTATTGTCCCACACGAGGGAACGGGGAGACAGACGGTGCGCTCAACGAGCACCGTGGCTGGTCTGCCACCGGCGCTCATTGTGATCCCTCGTGTGAAGTGCACACCGCATAATGTATGAAAACGGCGTTCACGTGGTTTGGATTAGGGGCGAACGGAACAGCGTTTGGTGAGGCGAGAGTGGGGAGGACGCTGTGTGGTGGCAGCGAAGGAAACAAGAGTGACGGGGAGGCAGTGAGAGAGATGACGCCATAGCTGCGCGTGCCGCCCTCCTCCTAACCCTTCGCCAAATGCTTGGCTACGTTTTCGTTCTGCCGTCGCTGCTGCGTTCGGTCGTCTATGGTTTCACTCCTTGCAGAGCTACATGTGTGAATTCAAGTGGCGTCGCATGGGCAGTCGTTGTGGGTGTCGTTTACAGCTTCACAGTCCAACCACATTCACAGCATGGATTGGAGCCAATTTTTTAATCTTCCTTCTTGCTACGCAAGATTTCAGAACAAGCCCGTCGTGTTTGATTTGCCTCCTCACCTAGGGCGGAAAACATGACATTATGTAAATGAGTTCAAAGGTATCCGACTAGTCTCCAGCTGAAGACGCATCCAGCTTCCGGAAACTGTTGGTTTTAAGCGCAACCGAAAAGTGAATTGTAAAGCAGTACAGGTCAGTAAAAGGAGGTTAGAGTGTTGGCGGGCGAAAAAAGCAGAGAAGCCATGAAAGCATCCTCTTCAACTGAGAGTAGCACAAAAGCACCATAAAGGGTTAATGCGGGTTGAATGTATGGCGGCGTTACAACGAAGGTCACTGCGCAATACCAGCTCCTTACAAAAGAGAAGCCGCCAATCATCGTAATTTTCATCGTCATCATCTTGATAGATGGTATCTCTAGACTTTACGTTAGGTTTAACGCCGCGATTTTGGATTAAACCTCACCTATCCGTACCCACAGTTTAACTTACAAGTGTGAGGTCGATGGACATGTCTTTGTTCTTTTGCGCAGGATTTACCTGGTTTTCACGTTCTTGAGAAGCACTGCGTGGTAACCCACACAACAGATGTCAACAACAGCCACTTTCGTCAGCGATTTTTGTAAATGTGACAGAAACCACTGCACGCATTCCATTCGGAGTTATGTTAATGTGGCATGGCCAGATATAGATCATACATTGCCCCGACATCCAACCAATGTTGCATACACGTTCGCCTGGCTTATCCAGGAAACTCCCCGGATTTGTGCTGCTCTTGCGATTTTGACGGAGGGTGCTTTTTAAACCACCAAGTGTCTGGAGTTTTTCTTGCGCAATATGAAAAAATAAGCAAACCCTCTCTTAAGCGGTAAATTTCCAAAAGAAAAACGTTGGGGTGCCAACACTGCGTAGAATATTGAAAGCAGACTCGCACAGCACAGGTGATCGAAATTTCTCACAAGTAGTTTGTTAAGTCCGTTATTAAGAAACGATGAAATGGTGTAAGATTACGGTCTTTTGGATTATAAGGGGACTGGATTCAGAAAATGACGCCACTTCCGTTTAAAACCTACCTGACTCTCCGACCTACCCACACAAGAGCAGTGCAAAATTTTGCGCTGTATAGAACCGGCTGCCGCCGGCTGCATGTCGTGGTGGCGGAGCGTTGCTGATGCCGTCAGACCTGGACGCCATTTCTGCCTTGGTTTCACATTACGTAGCATCCTATTTTTGCATAGTCATGACAAAGCCTAATAAATTAATCTTATATTACTGGTTTTTCTGTTCTGTCGCGGAACGGGCCCTAACAAGGGGTGCATGTGCTTTTTTTTCTCGGTGTGTCTAGAGCGCCGTCCAACGGTACTATAAGCACACCACAAAAGTGACGTTCAACGATGTTTTCCAAGCACACGCCACATCTGGCACTACTTCGTTCTCCCTAAACTAACGTAACGTAACGCAACTTAACCTAACATAGCGAACAGAAAGAAATCAATTAAAACACTTATAACTAACCTAAACCACCAGAAGTTTGTTTGAAACCAATAAATTAGGAAAAATTGGAGAGAGCCTTACTTGAACCACAGCCCTTGCCATTGCGGAGGTACGACAACGTCTACAGCACTAGGGAAGACGTTCTGACCCGTAGCAGCCTACCCTTAAAAATTCCAATGTGGTCCGACGGCACTTGAAACACTTTTTCCGGAGCGTACGCCCTTGAAGTGAACGAGCGTGCAGAGGAAGCCGTGAAACAGCACCCGCAATTTTGTCTGATGTTTCATGCTTTTTATTTTCTTTGTTCAAAACTGCCCACAGAGGGGCCTGCTATTTGTCTACAGGCGCCCGCAGTTTCGGCGCCTTTGAAGCTGCTTTTCCCTAGGAGCTCTTGATGCAGCCCCATAACAATATCGGGGAAATAAAGTTTTCCTTTGCCACTCCAGCGCTCGGAAAAAGACGGGGATATTGTTGGAGGCGTTTACTTTCACTCTAAACAACAGATAAACAAACCGGTACCGAGGCATCGTCTTGAGATCACCAAGGATGATTGGAAAAACACGTCTGTCGTGTCTGCCAGCCCCTCCCAGAGCCTCTAGCTGCTGCCGACGTAGAAAATTGTTGAACTCAGGCTCTGTTACGTCGTTATAATCATTTTTGTAGGTGCGGGGTGCCTTAGGACCACGCAATGTCCATCCGCGTCCGTGCGCATAGCATTTACAATGAAAAAAAAACTCACACAGGCACCAGCAGGATTCGAGCCCGCGTCTGGTAGACCAGACAGAGTTAGTGTCAGTCGTCTTACGCATTGGGCTACGACCGTGAGGTAGCACCCGAGAGTCAAACGCCTTACTCCTTCGCCTGTAACGGTGCGGAGTACCTTAGGACCTCCCAATGTCCGTCCGCGTCCATCACTGCGCACACCACCATCAAGCGAAATTCGGTTCGAGCCTGCAGTTTCATTTAGGGAGTAATCAAGGTGCAACTCACGGCTCAAATCGAATGACGGTCGGGGCGCAAATCGGATGTCACTCGGGGCGCAACTTTGATGTCATTGCGAGTCCCCGTACTCCGCACCCTCACCATCATCCATGGAGTGGAGATGCTGCCATTTTTATGTTTTCATGCACTAATGTGCGCGCTTGAAAAAAATGGCGATCGCTAAACATCCAAACATATGTGACAGCCGTTGACACGTACGCGCGTGTATTGAAAAAAGAAGAAACTAACCTTCCTAAATGTATTGCAGGAAAGGTTTTTAATCGTTGTATCTTCATAAAATTTCAATACCAATTCATTAAATGATACATTTATGAATTCTTAATTCAAGTTCAATTCATGAAATTTCAATTCCAATGCATGCAAGTCATTATTACTTTCTTGATCCACAGTTGTACTTCTCT
Organism: Haemaphysalis longicornis; assembly: GCF_048455015.1. Classification (NCBI taxonomy): domain Eukaryota; kingdom Metazoa; phylum Arthropoda; class Arachnida; order Ixodida; family Ixodidae; genus Haemaphysalis; species Haemaphysalis longicornis. Next base: position 126,304,228 of record NW_027526335.1, on the reverse strand, counting down.
TGTACTGATACATGTACTGAACATTGCTTCCCTCACATGTATTTACCCAACCCGTTATGCAGTGACTTGGGGCTTTAAGGAACAAACAAATGAAACGAAATGAATCACATCTTTCATAAGTTTACTATCCCTTATACGGTGGCGTATGTGGTAGGCGTTAACTGGAGGAAGCGAAGGTGCGCCTGGGTTTTATGTTAGGCAGCGTACCTCAGGCGTACGCATCATTAAAGACACCCGATTATCTTGAGCGAGCGGCTATCTTAGGTATACGAATTTATACTTTGTTTCTCGCTTACATAAAAAGAAAATACAGGAAGCTCACACTAACCCGTGAGACTTGTTGGTAGCGAAGCTCTTCGCAACATTCACGACAATCACAACGGTTTAAGCCCACGATTGCAGCAGATTCGCGTCTTCTTCGCTGCCGTGCGCAACGACCTTTACTCCATCACTGTTGCTATAAGTGTAAGCTTCCTTCATTTTTTTTTTTTTTTGGAACGGATAATCATTCGAGATCACCTCGGAGGGGCGTACGCTATGACGTGTCTTTCTCGTTCCGAGCAAGTGTTGCCACAATTACGGCGAATAATGGGGCTTTTTTTTTGTCGCAAATCTTGGTCAATCTCCCTAAGTCGGCATTCCTGCCTTGAAAAACGTGCGCCGGGGACGCTGGGTGGTCGTCGCGAGGCACTCACAAACGATTGCTCGGTATTTTCTTGGTATTTTTAACTTTTTAACGGCGGATCCGCAAAATAACGATTTCCTAAATAGCTTCGCTGTTAATACAATGCCCTGGCATCGAACACACGCGGCATCATGCACAGTGTAATGGACGGAAACATTCTTTACCAATATTCAGTTGCGATCTGACGGAGGCAAAATATAGCCTTTCCAAGATATCTTGCCGCTTTCAGTCATTTCCAGATGGTATAAACAGACGGGTACGACTCAGCCTGATTAATATTCGTGCGTCTCCACCATTGCCTTGCTTGTGCGTGTAAGAACCGAACTGCGTTGAGTGAGAGCTTGGGCAGCAGGAGTCTCATAGAGCACGGTAATTTTAGGGAATGCTTTCGACGTATCGTCAAATTCGTTGTGTCCACTTTTGACATATTCGCGTCGGACTTACAGAAAAGCACGTTTTAAAGAAGGCACTCACGAATCGTTTTTACAGCAAAGCAGTGTAACGCTCATGCCTCGGGAACTCTTCGGGTCCTGGTTCGTCACCGAAGTATGCTTTCCAGCGAAGCCAACTTTCTTGCGAATGCTCTGACGCTCTCAGTCGAATGCAGATATCTCATAAATATTTGTGAAGATTTGATTGATTGTAGGGTTTAACGCGCCTACGCAACGCAGGCGATGAGGCGCGCCGTAGTGGAGGGCTCCAGATTAGTTTTGACCACCTGGGGATCTTTATCGTGCGCTGAAATCTCGTACACACGGGCGTTTTTGCTTTTCGCCTCCATCAGAAAAGCGGCCGCCACGGCCGGGAATCGAGCCCGCGACCTCGTACTCAGCAGCGCAACGCCTTAGCCACTGAGCCACCGTGGCGGGCTATTTATGAAGATGCCCAAGGACTACTAATGGTGTAGTGAATAAGAAAACATTTATTTGTGCCGAATTTCCGTACAGATATGAAGGCATTTTGTGAGCAGCCGCGTTCTTCGGCGCTGACAGGGGCAGAAGCGACGGCAGCGTCGGCTGCGAGGGCGGAAATGCGTAACGCAGAGCGTCCTTCATTGTTGGTGACTGGTGTCCCTCTGGGTGAAACAGCCGAATGAGTGCAAACCTCGCAACAGCGCGTGCTGGGATCACGTGTTCTCTCATCATCAGCATCGTCATCCCCCCCACCACAATCATCATCATCACCATCTTCATCCTCCTTCTCCTCCTTCGTGTCTTTTCCTTCTGTGCGTTGTTATGACTGTGAGCCTCTGCCAATCGCCCTTGTTGGGCATGCATTCAGTCTTAACCTTAGGTAGCCGTAACGGGGACCCTTGCGACGTTCCAGACAACGTCCACTTCACTGTACCTCAAGGTGAAGGTACCGGTTGGTGATATTAAGCCTCAAAGCGTGATATTTAAGACTAACGTCAGACCACCACATACGCGCGTCGCGCATCGCCTTCTAGATGATACTCCCCCGTGCCACATTTCGGGGCAGCGCAGTATGATCGCAGATTTCAATGGATGCCTCATGATGGCGCTACAGTTGCGTGCCAAGTGAAGGGGACCTTTAGGGAAAACTTATCTTGCTTCTCGCCTAATGGCTGCTTCTTCAATTATCACGCTCAAAATAAATCGTGCACGCTACAGTACACGTAGCTAACACACGTTTGAGTCGAAAAACAGCGCGTTCACTACATCCACGTTCACTCATTTAGGGCATCGAGGCGACGTGGAATAGGTGATGCTTCATGTTTGCGCATTCCCGAGGTTGTTCTTTGAATTTTATCCAGATCGAAATTTACACAATGTTTCTTTTCACTCAATTGTTTTCTTTGTTTACAGGAACTTCCGTGAGCAACGGGGCGTCAAGCCGAGCATTATATGATCTACTTTTTGTTCCTTGCGCCGTCGGCAATTTAGCAGGCCATCTCCTGATCCCAATTCCCGACTTTCGGCCTACGGATTCGTTAATTGCTTTCGCTCTCAAAAAAAAAAAAAGTCTCGCAATCTACGCTTTGAAGAAGGGGGGAGAGGCAAGCTTCCAAATGAGTGGAAGGCACAAAACATGATTGTCTGCTGTGCAGTCCAAACGAAGGAAAGAAGCCAAGCACGATTGTTTGTATTCATCAATATAGCCCGCCTCGGAGTTAATTAGCTTAATGAAACCGAGAAGAACTACAGTTTTACCCCAGCAGGGAGCATGGGTCTGTTCTCTTTACTGTGGTTTTGTGATGCTGCTGGAATGGCTGTGCAGTAGAAGCTTCATATTTTTTTTGTGTTGAAATTGCGACTGATAATTATTCGCGCACCAGTGGAGATAAAGCTACCCGTGGTTATTTTGTCGTCTGAGAAATCAAACGTCGAAAAATGTCTTTCGTAGTAGGTTGGGTAAAGCACAATCTCGGGCCGTTTTTTGTAGGGGAGATTTTAACATAACTGCTACTTCATGGTGGATTAAGTAATTGTGGTACATGAATAAAACCAGGGAGGCGATAGAGCCGTCCTAGTAGGCACTTAAACTAATATTCTTTTTTTATGTGGATTAAGAATTCCGGAGTATTCGCGAGAATGTTGGCTTGTCCGCAAAACAGTTTGTGCTGACGGTTACGAGAATAACAGCGAAATTGCATTTTAAGACCACTCTGTCATTAGGCGGAGTTTCATTGATTTGTCGCGAAAGAATAGTTCGCCACGTGGTTCTAAACAATTTGGAATTCCCGCCTTTGATAATACACTGTCTTGTACGGGATGTGTATGGTCGTAAACACGAGCTGTAGCTCATGCTTTAATGGAAATATCATCAAACAAACTATAGGAAGGCGAACTTCGCAGACGAATACATAATTTTGTGAGGTTTTATCTCGCCAGAAGTCACAGCTAACTTTCAGTCGCACTTTAAAACAGATAACCGGAAGCCGCCGCTCCAAGCCATTCTATACTATACTACGTTCCTAAACCTTCTATAGTATGAAGGTGAACTTTTTAGGTTCCATTACAGTAATTATTTCACAAGAATGCTAATTTGAAAATTACAAACATCGTGATTTCCTTTCAGCACTCGCTTGCAGTTCGCCACGGTAGGTACACTGATTATTATGGTATTGTCGAACTGGAATTCGAAGCGGATTGGTCATTCATTTCGTAATGCCAATATCGTTAGTATTTAAACTGCTTCGCTGTTCAATCGCGTGGGTCGTGATGAGTCCCAATTATTGTTATATTACATACGCTGTCTGATTGCGAAAGTGTCGTTAACGGCTTTGCTGTAAAGTAATTATCTTCTCGACGGCGTACGAGTACAGGCCGTTCTCAAGAAACGTCGCCGTCATCAGCTTAATCTGGATTTCCGCATAACTCTGCGCCGGACTCGTTGGCCGCGCTAGCCACTGGGCCGGCGCCCGCATAGTTTGCCTCGGGAGAGACCTCGCTCATCAGCGAACGCGTCAACAACACGGGATGCTGCAGGGACGTGCTCTCTCGCCCTCCACACTGTTCTCGCCTAGTCGAGTCACGAGGAGCCACTCGTATAATTAAGCATCTTTCTCAAAATTCAATACCACTCATGTATGTGCTTTTTCTTTGCTATCACCACTGGGAGCCGGGGCCACAATTCTTAGTGTCTAGAACGTGAAGCATCTTTAACACCCCTTTTATGGTTGGATGTCGTTCTCTCTTTTCCGCGTGAACTTTGCCGTCTGTGGGGCAGGGTTAAGAATGTCTGCGGCCATTTATACCAGCATTGCTCATGCAGACACAGACACAGCATGAAATAGCTGCCAAAATAGATTGACGAAGTCGCAGCATTGCCTAATGCCGTGCGGATGTCCCAATTCTTTGTGCTGACCTTAGCTTATTGACACTTGCGATTTGGGACGCATCACCTGGGCTCTTTTCTCAAGGCTTTAATTTGGACCATATGCCTAAAGCGAATATGTTTCACTTTCATTTGTTAAGGTTAGTTATCGGGAGAATGCCGATATTTCTCTTTTTCACATGGCCCCCACACTAGATGTGCCTGGCATGAACTTTATTACTTTCCTGTGCTCTCTGCTATCGGTGGATATTCCCTGGAAAGTTTTTAAAAACGTTTGAGGAAATTAAATTAGGCCACTTGACCTAAGTAAAGCTGTAGACTGGGCTAGTTGGTAATTCTTAGTGATCAAATGTAGCGCTGCAGAAACCGTGTGTATTCTTTCCGTCCCGTGTGTTTCTGGTGCGCTACATTTGATCACTCGCCACTTGACCATTCTTGTGGATGTTGCGAAGCGCAGAATGTGTTAGTTAGTATTACTAATACAAGAAGAGGTTATCACACTGCTACGAGAAGTAAGAAGTCGGACGTGGCCCACGGCGCCATTCTAACCCAACACGGAAGAAGACGACGAACCGAATGTAGCATATCCCCAGCGTTCGAGCGGTCATGGCCGCCGAATAAATCATTGCCTCTTCAATCGCGGTTCGTGCCCTTTGTCGTGCCACCGCGGAACAATCTGTTTAGCGGCTGACGAACGGGTTTGTTCAGCACTTCTATTCATCCAGCATGGAAGCTGTTATGTAGCCCCCTGACGTCGTCTATATGGTTGAACCTGCTTGAGTTTATTTCGGATCCACTGAGAGGCTTAACGGGGCACTGAAATGACTTGTGAAAATTGCGGGATTACTAGCGCAAATTGTATTCTGGCGTATTTAGGCAATGTTTCGACCACTCTCGCTGCGTTTGCGCGACTTTATTAAACTAGAAAAAATCAATTCGAAAATGCTGTCCTTCTTTCAGCATCCTGCTTGCTAATTTCCAGAGGCAGTTCGTATAATGTTAAAACAAAATGACTTGACTTGACTGCGCTACTGCTCGGCTCGCCGACCCTCCGACAGTATCACTCGGCCCAGCCCAGTATCACTCGGCGACAGTATCACTCAGCCCAGTATCACTCGGCCCAGTATCACTGAGCCCAGTGTCGGCGCCTCCAGCGGGCCGCCGCAATTTTTTCGCTCAGTTGAAACTAAACCACGACACCTTTGTGCCTGAAAGAATGTGCCTTTATTTTGTTAGTTTGTAGACTGTATCAGGCTCTAAGTCCACTGTAGCTCCAGACAAGTGCACACGCGACGCTTCGCTGACTGGTGCGCTAGTAGAAAAATCTAAGGCAAATTGAAGGCGGGAGAAGAGTCAGTGAAGTTAACATAGGTACTAAGAAATTAAAATCAACCGAAGCTTTTACGTATACCGATAAAAACAAGGTTCAGGAAGCACTTTTTCCGCTGGGTGAACTAGCCTAGCGGTCAGCAACACGGCCACACAACTGAGAACGCCTTCCCGCCTAAGGAATGCAGTCGCTACAGGTGAGATAGCAATACTTCTATATAGCAATAGCGATAGCAACACTTCACTACTGGCTAGGTGGTTCACGGCGTACGAAGGAATAAGTTTGCGCAGAAGACGAGGACGACGAGTGCAAGACGAGCGCAACTTGCGCTCGTCTTGTCATTTTTATTTTCGTCCTCGTCTTTTGCGCAAACTTATTCCTTCGTAAGAGGGAATATATTTGTGGATATTTGAAAGATGCTTACTGCACGAGTGCTATTCAAGAAATAGGCACCTAAGTTTCTTGAAATGCGAAACCTAAATTAAGATGTAAACTGGCTATACGTTATTTACTTTACGTTTCTGCCTCTAGCATCGCTGGCTTGTGGCCGAGTGGTCTCGAGCTCCAGGTATGTTGTTTTGCGAGTCTCAAGTTTCAATGTACGAAACTGAGTTTTTTTAAGTTGATTTATTTGTTTTGAGGCAATGTTTTCTATACCGAATGCACCGTTTGTGCTCTGCAACGTTCGTTGCTCCCCGAGCGAGTTCGCAGAACGCGTGCAAACTGACACTGATGTGCTGGCGAGATGTCGTTAGCGTGGTGTGTCCATAAGCACCGACTGGTTGCGTGCACAGTCCGGAATCGGCCGACCCTTGGCCTGGTGCGAATACGATACATGCGCAAGCCGGGCAAGCTCCAAAGGTGGGGGAAAAGCACATCGCATTTGAGCGTCTCCGGTGATGAGGAGGGCGTTTATCCACTGCGTACGCCTCGGCTAGTGAATTTTACGATTCCAAGCCATGCTGATAGGCTTGTCTGACGCATTATACAGCTGGCAACATAACAGAAGCTTGGTATGCCGATTACTGAGATATCGAGAATACCCATCCAACGATAACGTCGGATGCCAAGTATGTTGTTTCACAGAACCGAAACCGAAACTGGTTTGAATTTGTATCTCGAATATCGTTCAAGCACCTTTTACTGACGTCACTGCTTCAGTTGGTGTGGCCGCCGCAGACCACCCATGGTAGTTTTTCTTCTTTTGGACTTTATAAACTAGATACCGCCTTATCGACCGGATAAACGATGAAAAGTGTGTTTATTTGAGCCACTCTACGCATTGCAAGCAAAAGCGCAAGCTTGACAAATTTTTTTCAATGTCCCTTAGGGACACTCCCTTAAAGGGACACTGAAGTTATTTGTAAACGTTGCCGCATTACGCGCGCAAATTGTGGTGTGGAGTCTCTTGGGCATGTTTCGACCAGCTTCAATGCGTTTACGCGACTTTATTAACTAAAAAACAATTAGAAAATGCTGTCGTCCTCTCTGCATCCTTGCCCATTTTCTGTAGCGTATTCTATGACGTCAAAAACAAAGTTGGCTTGGCTTGACTGCGATACTGCACGGCTAACCGACCCTCCGACAAAGTCAGCCGGCCCAGCGTTTAGTCCGTCTGCCGCCGACGAGTCGTCGCAATTCGTTCGCTCAGTTGAAACTAAGCCACGACACGTTTGTACATGGAAGAATGTGCCTTTAATTTGTTAGTTTGTACACTGTATCAAGCTCTAACTCCACGTCGCTCCACACAAGCGCTGCACAAGCGCACATGCGACGCTTTGGTGACTGGTACACTAGCTGAGGCAAATTGAAGGCGGGAGAAGAGTAAGCGAAGATAATATAGGTAGGAAAGAATTAAAATACTCGCAACTTATATCATGTAGTACAGCGTAAAAACAAGGTACCGAGAACTTTTTTTGGGCCGAGTTAATTATCACAGCGGTCATCAGCACGACCACACATCTGGGAACTCTTTTCCGTCTAAGTATTGCAGTCGGTAGGCATAATATATTGTGGGAATTTGGTGGACGCTTACTGCACGAGCGGTACACAAGAAATATTCACATTAGCTTCTTGAAATGCGAAACATTAATTAAGATGCAAACTGGCTATACGTTATATGCTTTACATTTCCGCCTCTAGCATCGCTCGCTTGTGGCCGAGTGGTCTAGAGCTCCAGGTACCCGTACTTACCCGATTCTAACGCGTACCTTTTTTCCGCAAAAATAGGCCGATAAATCGCATGCGCATTAGAATGGGATACGAGACCGAAACTGCCTAAACAGCTGAAATTTCGTTTCACCCATCGCCATCGCCATCTCAGGATGGCGCCAAAGCTTTTAGCAACCATTTTTCTGATCTAGGTGCCTAGGCTTTTGTTTCGGCGTTCACACAAATCGTCAAATTATTCCACTTGCGTGCTTGATAACAGTAATTGGCAGCAGCGGCAACGAAGGTGCGCCGCTTCCGCGGCTTACGAGCGGCTCCCACGCGTTCTCAACGAGCGGTTGGCTGAAGCGTATGCCTCTGGAGCAGCTCGCGGGATGGCATGCGAGGCGTGGGCCACGATCCCATCGAACATGGTTGAACGTACGTTCAGAAGTGTGGCATCGCAAACGCGCTTGACAGCACCAATGACGAGATGTTGCGGTCAGCGGAAGGCGACAAGGAGCTCTCGGAGAGCGACAAGGAGTGAGATGAGTGAGATTACTTCGGGGAATAAATCGCCCGTTTTTCTCGCATTCGTTTTTTTTGCTCACAAAGTTCCTTGCGCGTTACAAACGGAGGTGCAAGTTTTTCTGTTTTTTGCTTGGAAAATCAGGTGCGCGTTAGAATCGGGGGCGCGCTAGAATCGGGTAATTAAGGTATGTTGTTTTGCAAGTCGCAAGCTAATATCCCCGAGAAAGCGTTTTGTAAGTTGATTTACTTGTTTTTGGGCGATGCTTTCTTACACAATTCACCATTTTAGTAATCGTTAGTTAGTAATCGTTAGTTAGTATAGTAATCGTTAGTTCTAATTATTTGTAGCTAGTTACCTCTTTGAAAGAATCACTTTTTAATGTGTATGCATGTTTTAATGGGCGTTCCTTACGGATAAGCTGCATATGGACACATTTATCAGTATTTCGCATCATTTCCCACATACTACACCATTTTGAAATATTAGCAAGGTTATTATGAAGTTCGGTTTGATCACCAGGACAGTTAATTTCCCTGAATAGAACACAGTCGTCAGAAAACAGTCTAATATGCACACCAGAATCAATTACATTCACGATGTCATTGATGTAAACAAGAAACAGTATTGGACCCAAGACACATCCTTGGGGTACACCAGCTGTAACATGAAGAGATGCTGATTGATGATCATTTATGGCAACATATTGTTCCCGGTTACTAAAGTAATCCGCGATCCAGTTTACCAAAACGGCTGGAAGGCCAATGCCTTGAAGTTTTAATATTAGTTTATCATATAGAACATTACCGAAAGCGTTACTAAATATAGGAATATTGGGTCAATTTGACCAGTGTTATCAAAGTTTAAGGCAAAAGTGTGAATGACAGTAACTAATTGCGTAACTGTGGAATATCCCTTTCTAAAGCCATGTTGTTTATCAGATAGGATTGAGTGTTCTCTTAAAAAGTTGAAGAGTTGGTTTGCTATTACATGTTTGATTAGCTTGCAGCATGAAGGTGTTATAGAAATGGGACGATAATTTTGAGGTGACAAGCAGTCAGATTTTTAAATACGGGAGTGACGCGGGCGGCCTTCCAGTCCGGTGGTAGTTTGTACGACAACAAAGAGGAGCGTGAAAGGATAACAAGAAATTTTGCAATATTTTCAGCGTATCGTTGAAGAAAGACGCTAGGTATACCATCGGGACCACAAGACGCTTTGATTTTGAGTTTTAACAGCATAGACGACACACCAGGATAAGATATAAAAAAAGTGTCATGTGGATCATACACTTGATTAACGTGGTAACAAGAACCGGTGCAAGAAAAAACGCTTTGATAGTACAAATTGAAAGTGTCAGCAATAATTTTATGTTCGGTCGCAATTGAACCATCAATTTTTATCTCAATTATAGGTTTCTTTTTCTCGCCGAGAAACTTGCAAAATTTGTTCGAGCCCGTCCTTATAAATTCAGGAAGAACTACTTTAAAATAACGGTCTTTCGACTTACGAACGGCCTGGGCTAGGCTGGCCTTGACGTAGTTTATAACACCAGAATGCGCATGATTCTTCCGTAACCGTTTCAATTTTTTTCAATTTTCTTTTAAGGTGGATTATGTCGCGTGTCATCCAAGGTGTTTGTTTATTATTTTTCTTTCGCTTATTTGGGATGAATTTATCAATACATTGAAGGCAAATAAATTTAAACTTTTCCCATAACGTGCAGACATCATTATTTCCAAACGAAGCAAAGCATGTTTCCATGTAGTCAATCACAGCTCTGTCGTCGGCTATCAAATAGTTTTTGATGGTACTTAGTGATGACTTTTTCTTACTAGAAAACTTTGAGAGGGGAATTGAAATGATAACCATGGAATGATCGGATAGGCCCTGCTCCACAGAAACTGCGCAGTCCTCATATTCGCTATTAAGAAACACTTGATCCAAAAAGGTGCTAGCTGACTCTTGCGTTCTGGTCGGTTTATCAACAACTTGCTTGAGGTTGTGCGTAACCATGATATCAAAATATTTTCAGTGGCAATCTTGTTTGAGGGGCCTGTTACAAAACGTTCCCAATTAACTCCGGGCAGATTAAAATCGCCTAGTAACAGAATTTTGCTGTTCCTGAACAGGGAAATGTGATGTTTCAACTCTTCGATGGAAGTATCGCTATCAGGTGGTCTATAAAGTGCATATAAAATAAAATCATGGCTCCAACCAGATACCCTTATGCATATACACTCAATCACCTTAAAATCGTGAATGATTGTGGCCTGGAGTAATGATTTGACGAGGACAGCTAGTCTGCCGCCCCATGAGACCCTGTCTTTCCTAAATACAGTGTATAAGGGAGGGAATAAATCATCATCACTTTTATCGGGACGCAGCCACGTCTCTGTGAGAACCGTGATATAGGGGTCATCGTAAGTAGCGCTTGAAACGGGACACAGAAGAGAAGACACACACGACGGCGCTAACAGAACGACGTAGCGCCGTCGTGTGTGTCTTCTCTTCTGTGTCCCGTTTCAAGCACTACTTACGATGAATCAAAACCAACTAGCCCAGCTGTCAATATAGGGTCATGTTGGGGGTCGTGTTGACAACGACTTACGACCAACTAGTCGGATCGCAATTTGGGGTAGAGTCTATTGTCCCAGGAATCTCCTCCCACAAGAATTATAAAAATCTGTTGAGTGTTACCGGAGCTTCGCGAGATGAGAGAGAGATAGAGAGAGATAGATAGATAGATAGAGAGAGAGAGAGAGAGAGAGAGAGAGAGAGAGAGAGAGAGAGAGAGAGAGAAAGAGAGAGAGAAAAGATAATTTTATTTATCGAGCAGATGGGGGGGCCTCGCACCGTGAAAGGCATCCCGCGTCCGGGATGCCTTAACTTCGGCTGGCCGTTTGTGCTCGGGTCAGCAGTTTGAGCTGAATAACCGGGTCTAGGCTGACCAGGGAAGCCCTCCACTGCGCGTAGGTTGGGTTGGGAAGTGGGGGAAGTCTGGAGTTCGTTGGCACTCCCATATGATGTGGTAGAAGGTGCCAGGCTAGGGACAGCGCAGAGGGAAAAATCGCGCGTAAACGCTTTGCACCGTTCCCTCTGAACTTGACCCTCGACTACGCCACGGAGGATGTGCGCTTTCTCCGGGAGAGGGCGGCAACTCGTGACGGTGTTGTCTTCGGCCACCTTCGATATATCACTAGCTGGGTAGTTTTCTATTGTTCTCCGTAACTTGGAATCGTCTATTTCCGGTGCGGTGGTAGCGGTGCGGGACGGGGCTGGCTTTGGTGCCTGCTCGCAAGCGCGTGCTCAGGCTCGTAGGGCGTTTTTGGAGCAACGAACGCTTGTTGTTGAGTGGACTGGTTGAAAGTGAATTCTTGAGTTTGTCACTTCAAATTCGCGTGCACTTGAAGCAACAAAAAGAAGCCAAAGCGTATAGGTTCAGGCATAAAAGAAGAAGTTGGGGAAGAAGAAGAAAGAAGGAATGCCAGAAAAACATTTTATTTGCCCTTTTTATATTTTAGTGCAAAAAACTTTCAGGGGTGTAAAATAAACTATATATATATATATATATATATATATATATATATATATATATATATATATATATATATATATATATATATATATATATATATATGTGTGTGTGTGTGTGTGTGTGTGTGTGTGTGTGTGTGTGTGTGTGTGTGTGTGTGTGTGTGTGTGTGTGTGTGAGAGAGAGAGAGAGAGAGAGAGAGAGAGAGAGCTAGACCGCTTGACCGCTTGACCAGTAACAGGAAACAAGAGAGCTACCACGGTAATCATGTAATTCAGGTGGTGCAAAAAGAGGGAGGAGATAGAAAATAGTGCACTCAAATTTCCCGCATTTTTCACAGCGACTTGCGAGCGTACCACTACAAGTGCACGTGCAATATTTGGCTCAGGTGTTTTGGGCAATGTAATCTCTACGTCACGCATGTTCATTTACACTGCTGAAAGCGCACTGCAGGGTCTTTTAAGTGCGTCCCTATGAACAACTGAAAGCCCCTACGAATGGGTGAAACAAACTAAGCAGCTTAGCATACTGTCAGGCGGGCAGCACTCCCTATAGTTAAAATAAGAACATGCTCGTTTATCATTATCATAATCATTCTGCGTGCGGTTCATGTTTTACCTGGCTTGATAGCAGTGTGGTATAAGCTCTGGGACGGGGTTTCAGGTGCATTGACGTTATCGAACGGCAAATAACTATGACACTAACGATCTCGAACTGCGTTTTTGCAGGCATCTTTTCGGCGTAGCGCATTTGGTTTTGTACCAAGCCAGGCGGCGTAGCTCTTCTAACATCGCCAGACTCATTAAAGATTGTTCTCCCTCTCTCTACCACATAGGATTGCATGGTCCAGGTTTAAACTCAAGCAAGAGGGTTTCTTGTAGTCTTGTTTCTGTTACCGCACGGCGTTCTGAACTGTTGGTTTAAACAAGGAAGGGCGCGCATGAACGCACTATGTGTTAATAGGTGCCGTTATCGAAGGGTGGTTTGCACTGATCTTCACTTGTTAGTCCCACTTGACGGCAACAGTAAAGCACGATGTTCCAGAACGCAGCACATGCACCCATTCGACGAAAGCAGGAAAGACCACGCCAAATAAAACAAGAAACGTTGCTTCTGCTGATGCCCATGATTAGGGGTCGAGCTGAATGAAAACAAGATTGTCTAGTTTGTAGTTGACAGTTAATTTTCAATCCACGGCTACTAACTGCTATTTTGTGAATATCATGAAAATGGAACGTCAAGACTATTCCTTTTCTTCGAATCGTATAAAATGAGAATGGTTGGTTGAAATATGGTTAAGGGGGTGCACGTATTTTAAGCGTAACTTCAGAAGTAGTAGGCCTATGCAAACAAGCGAAAAAAGCTTGGTGTTTTGGACGCGGATGAAATACTGAAAGTCGGACCTCGGTAACGCTTCCACCTGAAAATGATCGCCGCGTGTTGAAGCCTTCCAAACAACGAGATCCTTGTTTATAACACACCATAAAGATAAGCCACCGAGGATGTAAATTCAAGAACGGACGGCGTTCGTAGCAGGACGGCGGCTTGCACACGGCGCGAATGCGTCGACATTCTTCTTCCATTTATCCCCGACTGCACGCACTGTTCTGACAGCTTTCAGCATTCACGCTGAAGGCTACGTATGCTTGTATTTGTAGTGTGTTTTGGCTCGGTATCTCCAGTCTGTTTTCTGACATTGAGGCTCGGATATTAAGGTTAGAAATTTTTGAATGTGTCTTTCTGTATATTATTTAAGTAAAAGATATTTGTTTGTGCGGGATCGTGTATTTTTCACAGCATGCGTTGATTTCCGTTCGCAGCAGAATAGCGAAGTTGTATTTTTTTAAGCAGCTTTGATTTCTGAAAAGGCGAGTTTGATTTAGAAGGAGATTTCCATTCGTCATCCCTCTTCGTTCTTTCTGTTGTCATCAAATGTACTATCGCTCACTGTAAATTTCTCGAAGCGTGTTCTCTCAAACTATAGAAGCAAGCAAGCGTGTTTGCTTGCTTGCTTTTTTTTACATACTCTCTTACTTCCTTCCTTAACTCCTTCTTTCTTTTTCTTCATCCCTCTTTTTTTCTTTGCCCCTTACTTGCTTTGTTACTTCCTTACTGCCTTCTTTCCTTCCGCCCTTACTTCCTTACTTTGTTACTTCTTTTCTCCCTTCCTCCCTTCCTTGTTTCGTTAATTCCTTACTTTATTCCTTCCTTCCTTCCTTCCTTCCTTCCTTCCTTCCTTCCTTCCTTCCTTCTTTCTTTCCTTCCTTCCTTCTTTCGTTCGCTCGTTCGTTCCTCCCTCCCTCCCTCTCTCCCTCACTGCCTCCCTTCCTCCCTCCCTTTCTTCCTTCCTGCCTTCCTTCCTTCCTTCCTTCCTTCTTTCGTTCGTTCGTCCGTTCGTTCCTCCCTCCTTCCCTCTCTCCCTCCTCCCTCCCTCCCTCCCTCCCTCCCTCCCTCCCTCCCTCCCTTCTCCCTCCCTCCCTCCCTCCCTCCCTCCCTCCCTTCCTTCCTTCCTTCCTTCCTTCCTTCCTTCCTTCCTTCCTTCCTTCCTTGCTTCCTTCATTAACTGTTTTATTTATCCATTTTGTGCTTCCTTCCTTCCTTGCTGCTTGCTGAAACAGCAGCTGTGAATGAATGAGGAGATAGAGGGCAGAATTTAGCCCTACTTCTCGAGCAGTGATGCAGTCACCGGATACCCGACACGAGTATAGTAACCGCACTCGCACCCGCGCTCGAGGGCAAGGTTCGTCGCGTGTTCGCTCGCGTGTCGTTGTTTGGCCTCGTCGACGAAGTCAGCGACGGTGTCCCTAATAGGAAGGACAGGGTTGTGCACTCAGCGAGTGAAACTGATAGCATTATACGGGATCGAGTTTTCGGGCTGCTTAAACATCGGTTCTTTTTCTCTGATAAAAGAGGAGTGCCCACCGGGTAAAGTTCGCAGTTCGGGTTTATCGAGCTTCTAGAAATTGCTGGGCACGTCGCATGTGCGTCGTTTATACTCACGTCCTGTGGCCGTCAACTTATTCATTTGTATTACACCCACAACTTCCTTCTGCCCTATGTTTTCCCAAAGAGCAGAATATTCGGTTGTAGTAGTAGTTTTACTCCTACTTACTACTACTATTGCTGCTGCTAGCCCTACTAACTCTACTAGGGACACCAGTGCTATTTCTAATAATGCTTATGATTATAAATGGGGACCAATACAATATTACAGAAATAATTAGAAGGATAAGGATGGCATGGAGTGCATACGGCAGACATTCTCAGATAATGAATGGCAGCCTACCTTTGTCCCTGAAGAAGAAAGTGTATGACAGTTGCATCTTACCTGTACTTACCTACGGGGCAGAAACTTGGAGGCTCACTAAGAGGGTTTAACTTAAATTGAGGACGACACAGCGAGCAATGGAACGGAAGACGATAGGTGTAACATTAAGGGACAAGAACAGAGCGGAGTGGGTCAGTGAAAAAACGCGTGTTCAGGACATATTAGTAGAAATTAGGAAGAAGAAATGGGCACGGGCAGGGCATGTAACGCGAAGTAAAGAGAGAGAGAACAGCGAACGGAAAGGCCGAGAGGTTATGCTTAGAGCCCGGATTGCTACACGACACTGGGGAAGGGGTGTACAGGGGCTGAAAGAGACGGCAGGCAAAAAATAGGGGAAAGGAGCAGAATCGCGCACACACTTTAGTCCCTTTGTGGGAACTATAGTCTTTCTGCTAAGCCTGTTTCCTTCATAAAACGCAAAAGGGCCTTTGTTGCTTTCTGTGAAGTCGATTGTAGGTGTTGGTGTCCTAGAATAGTCTCTAGTGTGAACGGTTGATTGTCCAATCGGTTGAGCTCGGTGGCCGAAACACGTCTTTCTGATCAATACTGCGGGCAACGACAAAGCACATATTCGATTGACTCTTCAACCGTGCAGGCGTCGCACTGGGCACTACTGGCCATCCCGATGAGGAAGGAGTAGGCTGTTGTGGAAGCCACTCCCAACCATGGTCTACAAAGTAAAGTAGACTGCGATCGAGACAGCCCACACGGAAGACGGCGCTGGAGTAGAGGGTCCTGCTTATGGAGGCGCGGATGCACGAAGTCCGGTGTATTCCACTGAGTAATGGAGGTCCTGCGCGCGAACTGACGAAGCAGCCTAGCGGCATCAGTCCTTGAAAGCGGAAGGAAGATGGTCCTTTCACTGTCATGGCCTGTCCGGGCAGCTGCATCAGCCGAAACATTGCTGGTGATTCCAGAGTAACTTGGAAGCCACTGAAATAAAATATTATGGCCCTATATGACAGCCTGGTGAAATAATCCTCGAATCTTGTCACCAGTTGGTGCAAAGGACCGTAGCGCAGGGCTGTTCGAAAGCTTTGCAGGGCACCTTTGGAGTCAGTAAAAAAAAAAAACATTTTTAGGGAGAAGCTTCCATAATGTATTGAAGAGCTTCACGGATGGCTGCGAAGTGAAGATAGCCGCTGGTCATTTAGGGTAATAGAGCGGATCTCTAGAGAAGGCAAGCGTTGCAGGGGGCGGCAAGAAGTTAGATTGGCAGATGAGATCAAGAAGTTTGCGGGGATAAATTGGTCGCAGTTAGCACAGAACCGGAAAAGTTGAAGATCCATGGTGGAGGCCTTTGCCCTGCAGTGGGCGTAGATAGGCTGATGATGACAATAATACATATCAGTCAGTTAGACGATTGAGTCATTTCTGTGTCCAGACAGAGCCGCCTCTTTCCTTTTCTGGCGTTACATTCAGCATGCAAACGGCATATTTGCAAACGGCATAATCGCTTAGACAAGGTTAAGTATGATGAAGACGTACGCACTCATGAAATGAGCAAGAAGCTCTGGCGGAACATAGGAAGACGAGCAATTGTGGAAATAACCTTAAAATATAACTAACGGACAAACAGGAGTTCCCTCGAAACTAAGGATATAACAGGTAAATGGAGCTCTCACAAATAGCAACTCTAGCATACTCTAAGCACAACCGTACAGTATAATAACAGCGAAGAAAACAACAACAGTAATAACAGAGATAAAGCCAGGATTCGGTCCCATGGCGCTGCCAAACGAACGAGCCGCGTAATGAAACAACTCCATCTTACCAGAATGTTTGCAACAGGTATCCCGCTACGGCTACCAGTATCACCAGTCGGAATATTGGTACCAGTACCAGTAGTACCAGTCGGAATATTGGACTATAATTTTTGCATCAGGTTTCTAGCCTCGTTAAGCAGATGTAACCCTTTAGAGATTTACCACCAGTCACGAGACGTTCAAGTATTAGGGCAGTTGTTGGATAAAGAGGCTAGCACTGAAGCAAGGATCGAACTAAAAACCTTGAAAAGGGCCATGGGATAGCCGTCAGGGTTACACCAAAGCGAGGGTTCCCCATCATGGAGGCTTCTTGTAATGCTGTCCTCCCCAACACATGCCGTGTTCGGTGCATATTCCCAAACTCTTGGACAAGGGGCGGGGGGGGGGGGGGGGGGGGGGAGTGTACGAGGAATCATCAGAAGTTCAAATTATGGGGCTTTAGCGCGGTGAAGCTACCCCTTGGTTATGGCGTGTGCTGGAGTGGAAGGCTCCAGATTAATTTTGACCATCCGAGATCTTTAACGTGCGCCGAAACCTTGACACACGGGCGTTTTCGATTTTCACCTCCATCAGAAAAGCAGCCACCGGGGTCGGGGTCGAACCTGCGTACTTGGGCTCAATAACAAAACGTCTTAGCCACGGAGCCACCGCGGCGGGTATGTGTGAGAAGTATGCGTCTAACATATTTGAAACTGCTAAGCAAACACTGCAGGAACAGTGTTAATGATTGCGCACCCCCCCCCCCGCTTCCCCCCGTTAAGTAGATTAATGTGAGTATATACACCGCACTGTGCCTGTTCGTGTCCTCCTTCGTGTGTTTCGTTGCTCTACGCTGTTTATTATTTTTAGTAATTCACCAACTCGACCAATCTTTGCGTTTTTAAAATTAATGTTCTTTTTTTATTGCCGTGATCTACTGCGGATATTTTTCCAAAATTCTTCAGGGCACTTCTTAGGGTTGCTTTATACGGGTTATTTGTACGGAGTGTGATTACGATCACATTTTTTCGAGGGACCACTATTGTTTTAATTGTAACATTCATTATACCGCACCTCAATACTTTCGCCCTTTGTAAGGCCACGGTTTTCAATTATAGTCACGACCGCAGTTCACCGGAGAACCAGAACACATACTTTTACGTTCTAGACTTCTTTTTTCGTAGTTTGCATCCGTGGTGCGTTTGTATAGTGTTCTGGTCAATTTTGTGGCCTAGTAACTTAAATGATTCGAAATAATTGATCTTCGATCAAAATCTGACCAGTACTGGTAAACAATTGCCAATTGCAGCATATCTAGCTGCTCCTTTTGGTGCAAATGTGGACGAAAGAAGATAGTCGACTGGCGCTCCTGCCAAGTGAATGCCTGCCTTTGCTTTCTCGCTCACCTCTCATGCTGTTCCTCTCCCGTCTTGTTCCTTCCAAGATTAACACGGTGGCAATTTTCTCAATTTAAATTTACCGCGTTATACTGCGTCAAGTCGGGTGCCGTACGGCGGATACGTGCGTGAATCGAGGCACCCTACTACAGCGTTTTATAGAACTGCATTGCCGTACTCCACGAGCGTTCTAAGCGCAACGTGGAACCTATCTAGTGGAACTCTTCGTTGCGTTTGCCGTTTGATTTCTTAAATGCCTATAGGAGCTATGGTAGCGCGGGCAACAGCAGGCGACGGTTTTCCGCAGTTGATGTAGTATTTCAGTTGCCATCGCAAAAACCAGGCATCGATGAATTTTTATTAAAACAACACTGTAAACATCACTTATGCATTCATTTTCTACATCATATTTCAGCAATTCTTTGTTCATGTTCAGCAATGTCGGCAAGTAGGAACATTGAAATTGGACTTAGATGTTTAAATTTGGCTGTGGGTATATCAGACGATTGCGTAGCTTCTTTTTCACTTTGACCGGGTGGCTGAATCTTGTCACAGACAGACAGACAAACGGAGAGACAGACAGGCAGACAGACAGACAGACCAAAATTTCTGCGTTTAAGTAGCCCAAAAAAGACTAACATCTTGTAGTTACTTTCCAGGTTTTTCCGCCGCAATTCCAGGTTTTTCTTTTTGCAAATAATTTTGAATACGCGCAGCGCAATAGTGTTCCAGGGTTTGGGGCACTTTGTTTAAAGGCGGGACTCTTCCGTAGGTTATCTACGCAGAGCCATTCAGAACTTCTGAAACTACTGGCATGGCTAATGCATGTCCAATTACTCAGCGCAAAAAAATTCATGCACGTCTGATTGATTGATTGATTGATTGATTGATTGATTGATTGATTGATTGATTGATTGATTGATTGATTGATTGATTGATTGATTGATTGATTGATTGATTGATTGATTGATTGATTGATTGATTGATTGATTGATTGATCGATCGATCGATCGATCGATAGATAGATAGATAGATAGATAGATAGATAGATAGATAGATAGATAGATAGATAGATAGATAGATAGATAGATAGATAGATAGATAGATAGATAGATAGATAGATAGATAGATAGATAGATTGATTGATTGATTGATTGATTGATTGATTGATTGATTGATTGATTGATTGATTGATTGATTGATTGATTGATTGATTGATTGTGGGGTTTAACGAGCCGACGCTACGCAGGGGATGAGGCGCGCCGTAGTGGAGGGTTCCGTATTAATTTTGACCACGTGGGGATCTTTAACGTGCGCTGAAATCCCGAACATTCGGGCGCTTTTGCTTTTAGCCTCCATCAGAAAACCGGCCGCCGCGGCCGGGAATCGTCAGCCATGTTTGAGGCGAGATGTAGCGATGTACCCGAAAACACTCGCATGCTAAATGTTATGAGGGATACACGTTCAATTTGCTTTTATAATACCAAATGAGAAAAAACGATGCCCTACAAACGGTATTAAAAAAACCGAGATAAAAAGACACACTAAAAAAATGCTATGCGCAAAACCGCTCAAACAAACGGGACAAACGAACGACGAACAAGACAAACAAAGCACCGGCGTTTGTTGACATGCTCTCCCTCCCTTCCAGTTGTTTTTCTCGCTCTGCTTTTTGCCAAGATTATATAACAATTAGCCAGCCTTCACGCCATAGTACTAAAACAAAAGATGCTTGCTCGTGCTGTATCAAGCAAAAGAAAAAAAAAACAAAGGTAAAGACCAAGACGTGCCCTGTCTCAACATACAGAGCGTGAGCATTGCGAACGCGGAGCAATTCAATCGAGCTGAACAATCCTCCATTGCATTCATCATAGGAGGTCCGAGAGAGTGAGAGATGAAAGGGAGAGAAGGAAGTAGCAGTTCGCTGGCAGGGGTGGCAGAAGATAATCGTCTTTCCGCAACATTTTCAGCGAAGAGAACAAAGTACTTTTTATTCTGATACAGGTTTGCTGACAAGATATTCAAGGCAACAACCGCTTCTTGTCTTTGCGATGAATAAAAAGCACCGCGGACACGTGAGCAAGGAATGTGCGAACAAGAGAGGTTATTAAGCTTGCTGATTATCATATTTCCCATGCGCCAATAAAATGAAATCATTCACAGCAGAGTGGATTGAAAAAGTTATTGCAACTTATGAATGCACAACAAATTTTGAGCAAGAGCAGGTATGATTCCATCCTGAAAATTGACGACCGACGAGGCAATCTCCAGAAATAAGAACTCATACACTCTGTTTTTTATTTCATCGGCACTGAGAAAATCCACGCGCGCAACCAACGCAGACTCAATAAACTAAAGAGAAATTGAGCGCCGCCACAGGCGTTTCATTTCGTGAAACTGGCGTGAGGAATCGCTTCGTGGGCAGGGAATGACAGGTTTTTTTGCACTTTAGGGGTTCGGAATAATGTAAAAACTGGTCGCGGTCTTTGTTTTGGCGCGCTGCGTTTCAGAGCGCAGCTCTGATGCCCTAGTTTCCGCTGTTGTTGGCGTGGTAGGCAAGTGAACAAGAGGCAGGGAACGAACGCGAAGCACCGCCGATAATGAATGACCTCGGTAGTGGAGAGAGTACAAGGAGGAAGGTAGAGGGAGAGAGTATGGTGAAAGAGTTTAAGCGCAAGTCTATCCTTCTTGACTCTGTCTTGATTGATGTGCCCCCAACTTAAGAGGCAGCTATCGGCTGGGTTATTTTCTTCCTTAATCATTCAATGAAACAAAACACACAACTACGATCATGCGTGAAGCTGCGTCGGCTTCATCGGTAAGGTGTGCGGGGAACGGAACCACCGATACCCTTATTGGAGACACAGCGCTACGTCAGCGTAGCGCGTTTGTCTGCCGCGGTAAGAGATGGTGCCAGAAAGGCTGGCCTCTGTTTATTGATTCGTGTGCCTTTAAGATTTTTCCTCAGTAAATTTCAAATTCCAAACACCTCAACAGCTGGGGTCAAACTTTGCATTGGGGAGTATGGTACCCGACAGTGGATTTTTTTTTCGTTTTATACCATCCATCTTAGCTACAGGTTTCGAATGTTTCCAAGGCATTTAAAATATTTGACCGGCACGTGCTTCAAGCTGCGCGATCTGCTCTTCTTGCGTGGTGGTGCTCTTAAGAACGGGGATTATGCACAGTCATTGCGTGGCTCCTGCATATTCAAGCACACTGTAACGGTACTTCAAATATGTCACACGGAGAGCAACGCCGCTCCCATAGTTGATAACACTCACAAATGCCTTTCTGATGCAAGATGTGCCTCACGGACTCCTCCGAGCGAAACAGCGCAAGGTACACACACAGACCTCGTTAATTGTCTTAGCCAGTACATGTTTTTCAATTTGCTTTGGCCGTGGCGTCCATTTCCTACAATCAAAGTGTTCTTAATGCTGCCATCAGCCGAGCTCATTGTCAATTTCAAATTTAAAACTAATTCATTTCATGCAGCCGACGAGTATCTTGGGGACAAACGTCGCCTTATTTTTCACCTTTCTGCGGCAACATATTGTAAGCGAAGTCGAGGAGGTCGATTTATTTTTTTTAAGGAAGGCCACAGCGACACCCATCCTTCCCGCAGGCAAGACCCTTTGACTTTAAAAGGACCAAAATATTTACGTCTTTGGTTTTGGTTTCTTAAATTCGCATGTACCATTTATTGCCTCAGATCATGTCCTCGGTAAAAAACACGAATTGGCCTTGACAAGTGACTTTTCTTTTGCAATGGTGTTGTAGAGTGTACTCTTTTGTGGCGAATGCCACAAAGGAGTCATGTGGTGCTGTTCCTGGTGATGTTTGCGTATTCAATACCATCCCAAGCAGCCTAGGGTGTATACCTTTCTTGTAAGCCTCACAAATAGTCTGGGAAGAAAAAAAAAATAATATCGCTTTGGTATAACGCCTATACACGAATCGTTTTCAAAAACAAAGTTGTCTTTTTGTCGACTACTTTTGTCTTTTTTGTCGACTACTTCCGGCATCATATAGAAGCGTGAGTGCTTAGCTTTATTGAAAGGTTTCTAAGAAAGTAAAGTACGCGCAATATAAATCTGTAGCATCAGCAGCTACGTTTCCTACTGCCTCATACAGCTGTTTGCCAGGTGAATGCAAGTGCAAGTGACAAATGTTCAGCATATAACTAGTGAAATTGATTATGAGGTTTAACGCGCCGACGCTACACAGGCAATAAGGCGCGCCGCAGTGGAGGGCTCAGGATTTAGTTTGACCACGTGGGGATTTTTGACGTGCACCGAAATCTAGAGCACACGGGCGTTTTTGCGTTTCGTCTCCATCGTAAAAGCGGCCGCCCCGGCCGGGAATCGCACCCTCGTCCCTGGGCTTAGCAGCACAATGCATTAGCCACTGAGCCACCGCAGCGGGTATAACCAGTGAAATTGTCATGATCCGAAATCCTAATCACGCGACACAAAAGTGAACCAAATCACGCTGATCCTTATCAGCAGCTTTGCAGTACTTACCGGCATTTAGGATCACATAAGGGCGGTGGATTATCCGGCCAACACGGCACACCTAATGACCGAATGCTCAATGGACAATAAAACACGTACGATGGTAAACCGTAGTCACGAACGCTTGGTTACATCATTCGCTCACGTGACAATGGTGAGAGACTGAAGGTGGATAGCAAAGCACGTCCCCGCTGATAGCGTGTGTTTACGGCTGACATGGGCGTTTAGACAACCCGTCACTCATAGTAACTGAAGTATGAAGCAAACGGGTGATGGTGATAATGGGAGCCACAGAACACGTGCCACTGTATACGCAACCACATCGTTGCCGTGCATAAAATGAACGCGGCACTTTTAAGGCGACAGTTTTCCTACAAATTTCATGGGTTTGGTGCACGCGGCGCTTCTTCATAAACCATCTAAATCCATCGCAGCCGTGAAGCAGGGTTGCATACACAACTCCGGCATATCCGTTCAACATTTACACACTACTGATTCCGCATTCATTACACGATAAATAGGTGTTGTAGAATTTAATATTGTGCTTGATTGTCCGTCGTCGCTCACAATATCCAAGAAGTTATGCACCCTGGGCGCACATGTTGACGATCTTTCTACGATGGTCTGAAGTTTCTGCCCGTGTAAATATTTCCAATGGCAACATTTTCGACGAGAAATCAGGGGGTCATTGCGTGGAGAAACACCTTTGCTGGTAACCGATGAGTAATTGAAATTATAGCAGGTGACTTAGGGGTTGTCGAGCACATCTGAGGCTTCCAGAAATATGTTTCGCATACTTTTACACCAGGTAACAATCTTCAAGGAACGTTCATAAAAGACAATTGCAGCTAGTTCACCTTTAGTGTATTTTGTAACTGTAAGCAGATAATGTAGTGCAGTGATTTACCTCACTGCTAAATTTTTAAGCAATGACAGGGGAAGTGAGAGCCTTGTCACTACACTCGTAACATCAGTAAATGTAACCTGAACACCGAAATGGCCTCAGATGAAGTCTCTCACACGTTTCAGCTCGTCTACAGAGCAACGCCGTGCGTGGCGTTAACATCCCTGCAGGAATTCCGCGCACGTTCTTCCCTTCTAATACGGTCGGGGCAGGATGTCGGCGCGGCAAATCAAATAACTCTCTGCGGGCCACATTCGATGAAATACCGGCTGCGTGCCACTGCGGGTGAGGGAGCATGTGCCAAAAAGAAATAGTCAAAAGGCATTTTGAGCAAGGCTGGGGGTACCGCGACGTACAAGAAATACGCCGTAGTGCCGCTAGCGCGGGAAAACGGTATATACATGAAAAGCTTACAGCTACAGAGTAATCGAACAAAGACGTACACCGTCTTCTATGAAAGAGAACAACACGGAATCTACGAAGTATAGCAAGCAAGGACGGAACCCGAGGCGTATTAACGGATTCGAAGGGGTGCTCGGATGCCAGAAGGCAAAGAATGGAGGGAAGAGATGCTATAGAAGCTTGACAGCATGTAACAACATCAGGATCCGGAAAACCAGAACGTGGTAGGGTGGACGAAGGAGGGAGGGCTGTCTTTGATTGCAGGAACTGTTTTAGATGCAAAACATCTCTTGCTCTCGGCTCCGTCGTCAGTCGTCCATCGTCCGTCCATCCGCCGGCCCAGGAAGACACCTCCAACACTGCCGCTCCAGGAGCCCTTTAAGGGGAAGCGTGCTCGTCTCGTGCCGGCCCAGGAAGACACCGGAAACACTGTCGCTCCAGCATGTCATGGTCGGGGCTATGTCCCTCCCTTGTTGTGGCGCCGTCCACACCCCCACTGGGCATGCTCGGCTCATCTCGGGCCGGCCCAGGAAGACACCGGTAACACTGTCGCTCCAGGAGCCATTAAAGGGTAAGACACCACCGGGCGTTCAGCAAGCCGAAGATGCGCAGTGGGGGTGTGGACGGCGCCACAACGACAAGGGAGGGACATAGCCCCGTCGCATCTAATAAAATTACACCATCTTCCCGTAGGGGAACCCTGAGTAGTATTCGAAACAGCCATGGGCTCAACGCAATTTCCCATTTCGTAGTTCCGTTAAGTGAAACGAGTGGTAGTTACCATGGAAACCAAACTGTAAATATAACGGTAGCTACGTACCTCAACTTAACGGAAACGACGAACTGAAAACTAATGGGCACTTGAATCGACCACATGGCTGCTTTGCATACTACTCAGTGTTCCCCTACGGGACGATGGTGTAATTTTTTGCAAACTTGGTCATCTTGAAGGGCCATTTTTTATTGTCAATAGTGGTTCTTATATGGTTTCGGTTGCGAAACGTTATATATACCGGAAGCGCGTGTCAAACATGAGAGCTAATAAGTACAAAGCCTGTAGTCCCGATGGTTAATCGGAGAAAATTCTGTAAGTCGGAAGCAGCCGCTCAATCGCAAGGAGATGCATAGGAATACAAAATCAATCAATCAATCAATCAATCAATCAATCAATCAATCAATCAATCAATCAATCAATCAATCAATCAATCAATCAATCAATCAATCAATCAATCAATCAATCAATCGATTGATCGATCAATCGGTCAACCACTTCATTAATTAATCAAAATAATTAATTGAACTTTTTAGTTGAGTGTTTATTTACGTGACCAGGAATAACGGGATGCCTTTGCGGTGGACCACGAGAAAGTACAACAAACAAAAGCGAAAACCATGAACTCACGTGAACATTGACCGACCCTCGCGTGTAAAATAAGAAATTAGTACAGCCAAAATTACCTTTGCTCCGAGGCACGGAACAATAAAACACAAAAAATCCGCCGAAGTTCAGAGAATTGTCTACGAATGCGTGGCATTTTTGTGCCGCTTGTCGAAAGTGTAAGTTCTTTACAGCCACATTTCCTGGTTTTTTCTAAATTCTGCCCGGGCAATTATCGCCATTTACGCAAATACAAGTGTTACTTCCGCCAACTCTGCTTTTTTCTTATGAAAATGAAGGGCGTTACCGGGTTCGCCATTATTTTTTTCATAATTCTGTCCCACAAATTATATCCAATTAGGCTATTATAACGATTAAAGGTGTCACTGGGCCAAATATGCATTTTTGTGGAAATGTCGGGCGTGACACGATTAGGCACTTTTGCCATTTTTTCTAATTTTTATTTCTCTAAATTCTGTTTACAAATAATCTTTTACGCTATTATAACGAACGAAGATGGAAATTCCGCCAAATCTGCATTTTTGTGGAAAAGGAGAGCGTTACGCTTTTCGCCATTCTCGCTATTTTTTGCTATTTTTCCTTTTTTCGGAGGTTTCGAAATTCTGTCCGACCAATTTTCTCAAAATACAATGTTACAACGATTAAAGGTGCTACTTCCGCCAAATATGCATTTTTGTGGAAATGCAGGGCGGTACGCAGTTCTGGCTGTTGGGTAGTCGCTAAAGAATGTTACGCATTAACAAAAACGCAATGCACAAGGTTTATGCGATCATAATGGAAGTGATAAGTAAAATGGGTCCAAAGAGCCTGGAAAGGCGCCAGTACACTGGATAGTCCTAACATTGAAATTAAACAATAAACCATATTTCCAAAAACATTCTGCCCACGAGTTTCATTTATATCTGCATTTAGTGCTCAGAAATGCAAGAGAAGGGTATTACGATCCAGGATTCTACGTGATTTAGATGTTAAGACATTTACCGCGCTATTACCGTTATTAATTATCAAAATGTAATGAATTCACCGCCAACAAATAAGAGATTCACAAAATGAGCAGGTTTGTCAAAGGCTGCCAACGACTAATCGAACATCAGGCAGCAGGACCAGCATAAAAACAAGCGTTATTATTTTGAGAAGTAGTGATTAACTGTTAATGGAACACAGCGATTTCTTAGATAAAAATTATGGGCTACGGTAATACTGCCACAAATGGTGGGCGGTAAGGGTACACCAACAATGAAACACACCAAGTGTTCAAAATTAGGCTTTATGGTTTTCTTAAAATTAGGCACTGGGAGGCACGCGAAGACCACCTTCGCAAATAAGTTATGTATCCAGAAGGACAAGAAGTGACATGATAATTATCGTTGTCAGCAGCCAAAGTAACTAAAATTGAATAGTCAACTTTTTATTAAATGCAGTAAGCGGGCACGCTTGTATTGAAAAGTTAAAGGCAGTCCTGTTTCTGCGCAGTCACCAGTTGGAAGATTTTTTCTAGCGCGTCCGTGCTTCGAGTTATCCGACTCCAAATTTCAATTGTCTTTCATAGGATTGCGCATGCAACAGAGTTAAGATTGCCGCAAAGCTGCTCTCGGCTGTTGCGGCGGTGACGCGGCCGTTGCGGCTGTTGCGCTGTCATATCGTGTCTAAACAATACTGCGCAACAGAAACAAGCACTGAAGGCGAAGCGCACAGAACAGCCTTCGTCCTGTGTACTTCAGCTTAAGTTCTTGCTTCTGTTGCGCTGTATTGTGAAGATGGATTGCCAACTCGCCCAATACTGCACTCCGCCACATCTTGATTTCGCCTGCCGAGAGGGCAAGGGGGACAGTTATCATTTTTGCCAATGCCTCCGCTCCGTCGTCAGGCTAAACGCCGCACGCAACAGCCACGTACGTTTTTCTATTTTTAGTGTCTACTTTTAAGAAAACCATAGGGTTCATTTTGAACACCCGGTATATAGTGCGAAACCATTATACATTCCTGCTTCTACAGCATTGTCCTGTACCAACTACGGGTATGTCTTGCCCTGCGGGCATGCTAGGCTTACACTCTAAAAAAATTGCCGCAGGTAGGTTTCATTACAATGCCCCGAAACGCCGAGTCGGCGCGACCAAATGAGTGAATTAGGCGAATGACGAGTCCCACGATGCGATCACAATTTGCTCCGGGACAATAGCGCACATCCACGCCTTGCACTGTTGTCCCAGTACAGATTCTGCTGGTTACTCTAACCTGTGCTAGACCTCATCATTCGCCGAATTCAAACGTTTGCTCACGCTTATTGATCGATCTGGGCGTTGGAGTGGCTCCAATCATCCGCGATTTGTTTTTTAGCTTTAAGAATGTGCATACAAAATTCAGGGCACGGGCACATTCCTTTTTTGTGGTTGACCCTCCTAGGCAATGGGGTCGCCAACTAATTGGGTGACTTGACCATTGCTTGGACATTGCCCCAGAATTCAACGCAGTCCTTAGAGTCTCTTGCAACGCGTGCTACAGCAACATGCAATGTTGCTGAAAAACGTTGTCCAGTACACTCCCTCAGATATGAGAACGCGTCATTTTGCTAGGATAACCACAGCAACTTTGGGGTATGGCGAGAATACGATATGAAGGCTTGCAATGAGTTCAGTACAGCCGTAGACGAATTGTAAATTTCCCCCGTTCCAGGAATCAACTTTGAAGTAAGGAACAAACCGCACCAGGGTCTTTAGTTTTGTTTAGTTGCTTGACAGGGATATCGTGAGGCAACTCATTCAAAAGGCTTAGGACATATCGGTGCCTCCGGCAGCGTCGCAGCGAGTCGGAAAAGACCAACACTAAACTGCAGTTCTTTTCGCAGTACTAGAGGAATTTAGAGTGGGATGTACGTCGGAGTACAACTTTCAAAAATGTATAATTTTCGAGGTGCAAAATCAGGTCGTTGAACTGTATTTTATGAGATTTTCAAAGAGAGCACACTATAATCACCATTAAACAGATGGAGTGGCAAATTCAGTTTTACTATCTAGAGAACATGGAGCAAATTTCGTCATACCAAGGTAACCCTGGGCTAAGCCATGCATGCTGGTAATATACGGTACAGAAAAACACCTTCCTAGAAACTTGCTGCAGGCGTATTATACGCCTGTCTGCGTGAGTCATAGGATAGACGAAGGTGCATTAAAGCAGTGGTTATACCTGCCTCAGCCACCAGCTAAGGCTACAGAAATATCAGGCACAGATTTTGCGCCGAAGTAGGAAACAACATGCACGGGATTAAGCTGCGGGCGGCAATCTCCTTGATGGACACGGCAGCACGAGTCCAGCAGTGCATCTTCTCAGCTAGCAGGTGTCACCTCTCAAGTAACGAGAGAGAGAGAGAGAGAGAGAGAGAGAGAGAGAGAGAGAGAGAGAGAGAGAGAGAGAGAGAGAGAGAGAGAGAGAGAGAGAGAGAGAGAGATCGGGGAATGTGATTGCCCCGGGGGTGAAGCAGAACTAAGCCACGAGCTCGACAGACCAAGCGAGTCATTACACTAGGCCGGCCGAATCAGCTGATTATCTTGCAAACGGGCGTCCCATTAGCGAGCTGGATGGTTATCAAGGGAACGCGTTGGCGGTGGCACTTAACTAAAAGAGCGCACCTACATACCTCATGACTGGGCGAGGGAGTGAAGCAAGCTTTCAACCTGCCAAGTTTGACACCACGCTCCTGCGGTTCAGCTCTGCTGCCTCCGTACAAGCATTCGGCACATCAGACCCGGTGCCACATAAGAGCAAAACGTTCAGAGCGGTGTCTCTCAATTAAGGCCATGTGTGAAAATATGTCTTCGTATTCCACGCTGAGAAGAGCATGCCGCAACCCATTCGAATATTTCCAGTCTCCACTGAGGACCCTAACTC
Source organism: Haemaphysalis longicornis (assembly GCF_048455015.1). Lineage (NCBI taxonomy): Eukaryota > Metazoa > Arthropoda > Arachnida > Ixodida > Ixodidae > Haemaphysalis > Haemaphysalis longicornis. The sequence goes on along the minus strand of NW_027526335.1, from coordinate 126,274,626 downwards.
GTGTCGGCCACGAAAGCATGTACAAACTCGAGAAACTAAACAACCATAAATATCCAAGTGCCGCGGTCTACTAGTCCGTGCACAATTAGGTTTGATCCGGCACGTGCGGAATCCTATGGCGCCCTCCGTTTCACGCAGCTTTCAAATATGCTGCACATTATTGGACATCGCAGAAATTCCTGCGTTTATTGTATGATTGTACGTATAAGAATTTCAAGCACTCCACACCATGCTGATTGAATTGTCGCTGTTAGGAATTCCCGACATAACGGCGTGCCGGGATGTTGTCACGTCGCTATGCGGGATTTCTTTTATTGGAGGTTCAGGGGGGAAAAACTTTAAAACATTATTTTGCACCTGGTGATGTGGAAGAAGTAATGTTAAAATTGGTAATATTTCTTTTTCATCATAACGTTCTATACTAAAGACGCCGAAGACACTTCAGCGCTTTGTTTTGGTTCTGAGTGCGAATGCATTAATGTCCATTTGAGGGCGTGAGATACCTTGCTTCCGCCTCACATTGTCGAAGGTCTCCGTTCTCTTTCCGCTTAAGAGACTCTGCATCGCAATTCGCTTCCGTCCTAACGCTTTCGAATGGCTTCGCTCCGCCTCCTACGCGATGCGCCGCCGTTTCTTACTGCTGCAGAGATATGTAGAGAATTGGCGACGATGCTAAATTTTGCTGCATGTTCGTTCGCTCATTTGGCTGCGTCCTTCCGCTCACTTTCTTCATTTCGGGTGTAGTACCACGGGCGGCTACCTCTCGCTACTACCGAGCTTAAGCTCCCGCTATGCAACGCTGCACAAAAATAAACTACCCCTCTGTCGAAATGGCAACGATGGGGGAACGTGAAACATTGCAAAAAAAAAGTAATATACCAAACGAACCAAGCCAGAAGCTATTGGTCGAGAGTATAACGTAGGACTGTGCTCTATGCGAGCACCTGTTCCTCATCGGCATGGTTAACTGCACTGTGATTGTGCTCTCTAGTGCTTTATTGATACGGGCATGGCTTTCCCTAGCGTTAAACCATCGTCGTCGTAAGACGTAGAGGTGCGTTTCTGGCCGTCCATGTCCCCCTCTCCAATTACAAGCTGCTTCGACAGTGCTGGAATGGCACATTTGGATAGACGTCAGCCTAGCAACGCGAAGGAAGCCACAATCATCATCACCTTTCAAGAAAGTTGGCTTTCCTGCAATGTGTAGACGACATCAGTGAGGGTATGAAGAGTCTTTCCTGCAGACGACATAAGTGAGAGTCTGAAAGCTTAACCTTAAAAATGGTTAAGAGCAGTTTCACAGGTTTGGACGCTGGCGCATGGCTTTTTCTATGAAACGCCATTTAGTGCTTTTATTATTATAGAATAGAGAGAGGTTTTTCGTTGCAACAACGTACGGTCATAGAATTCGACTTCGCTGCTGTGAACGTTTCTTTTTTACTTGGCCTAGGTTGTTACACGCTGGTGCTGGGGCGCGAACTACAAAAGCAACAACAAAAGCAACAGGGTCAATTTTTAAAGCAAAGCTTTACTAATATCGAAGAGCGGTTCCACCGTCGCGTGTAAACTTGACCTTCATTTGACCGGAGCTGCGCCGTACCCTTGGCAATGCATCACGTGACTCACCGGGCCGAGCTCCTCCGACAGATGCGTTCGCCGCCACTGCCGGCTTGGCGCATGCGCTCTCCGCAGCTGGTTCGTGCCTGGCCACGTTACTCATCGCGTGCATGCGAGCTTGGCCACGAATGAAAGTCTTCTTTGAGCGCTGCGTGGGAGCGGAAGGCTTTGAGCCGTCGGCGACAAGCGGCGTCTGACTACCCCGCGGATATCGCCCGGCGAGCCGTTCGGCTCGGAAAACGCCATAAGCGGGACCACAACCATATGCAAAGGCTGCTTCTGGGCGAATTTTATAATTACAGCTGAATGAATTGTTAACGAAGCGTAACCAAGACTTAACCAGGCTAAGCCAAGCTTTCGCTTTGTATATCCAGGTTTATCTGAGCTAAACTGCAGGCATTTTTTTTTCATTTTCAGGTAGCAGACGCTTTTAAGTGTTCCTCGTGAAGAAGTCGCTGACGAGTTTACGTTTGTGTTGTCGAAACAGCTACAAATAATCTGTTAAGAATAATGGTTACGGTTTTCGCAGACACCGATAGCTTCTTAACGGGTGCGTGCGTCATGATCGCCTACTAAAAGTGGACCGCCTCTGAGAAGTCTCCGACGGCAGTCTCGGTGAAGCACAGCTCGCGCAAACTCCAGCGCAGATTTCCCTCCAGTATTGTGTGACATGAAAGTCTGCGTTTTACAAAGCACTCCATGACCCAGAGATATCACTCTACTTTGTGAACTCAACAACTGTATAAATACGCAGGTATACGTTTAGGGTAAGCCCGCCATGGTGGAGTATGTTACTGCGAGGGAAATTTTCCCCCTCCAAAATACGTATGTAATAATTTAAGTAGAGTAAAAAAAAAACAAAAAAAAGTGGCGCATTCGACCCGTACATCTGGCGATATGCTGTTGAAATGATTTAGTCATGTAAACAACTCCCCCTTTAAAAATGGCCGCGTATCTGCTCCTTTCGTTGCAAATGTCGCCTAAAGACGATAGTCGACTGGAGCCCCTGCCAAGTAAAGGCCTCCCTTCTCTTTCCCGCTCACCTCTCATCCTGTTCCTCTCCCGTCTCATTCCTCCCAAGATAACATGCTAGAGGTTTGATCAGGTCTATTTAAATTTACGGCTTTCTGCTGCTCCAAGTCGGGTGTTTCGTTGACAGCGCTGCCGTATGGCGGAGACGCGCGTGAATCGAGCCAGCCTACTAAAACGTTTATAGAACCACGCCACCCTACTCTACTTCCAAGCATAACGTGCAGCCCATCTAGTGGAAACGTTCGTTGCTGTTTCCGTTTGATTTCTTAAATGCCTCCAGGAGGTATATATAGCGCTGGCAACAGCAGGAGACGGTTTTCTGCCGTTGATGTAGTATTTCATTTTCTATCGCAAAAACCAAGAATCCATGAATTTTTAAATAAAGGAACAGTGCAAATACCACGCATGTATTGGTTTTCTGCCTTACACTTGCATAATGCCTTATTCTTGTTCAACAATGTAGACAGGCATGAACACTGCACCGGACTTGGGCGTTTAGATTTGGCTTTGAGTATATAAGATTATTGCGCAGCTTTCGTTTCGCTTTGGCCGGGTGGCTGAATCGAGTCACAGACAGACAGACAGAAAGGCAGACAGACAGACGGACCAAAATTTCTGCATTTAAGTAGCCCAAGAAAGTCTGTCGCCTTTGAAGGGCTACTGAAGCTCTTTTAAAACCGGGCAAAACTCTTCTTTTTACAATATTACATTGGTAAGTTTATGCCTGTAAAGTGTTTTTCGTCATTTTTCTCTTGGGGACAGAGGTATTCGTCGGTAAAATTGACCTTACGCCCCGATCACTGCTCCCTGCCGCATCGCCGGAAGAGTGAGAAACTGAGAGGCAGCGACCGGAAGTAGCGTCATATTCGGAAGACGGCCAGCGACGTGCGCTGCCGCTTCGCTGTGTCCCAGTTTTCTGGGCGAATTTCCGAATTAAGCAGGCGTGTAATCTGCAGTTTATTAATCTTTGTTGTGTAGAGTTGCTTCCGTGTCTATTTTTATCCGTAATGCTACTGTGTGATTCCCTAATGCGACTCCTAGATACCAGAGATAGCCTACCCGAGCGCCCGTGGCTACTACATTGCCTTCACGAGTAGTAGCGGGGCCGACCGTGTCGTCGGGTGCTCTGTGCTTTATACGCGAAGCATCGGGCTAAAAAAATACTGAGGTACCCCAAGTTCCTGATCCATTATTATAAGGGAATTAGAAAATTTGTGGGACCACAGCGCTCTGGGCTTCCCGAACTTCCTGCTCGTTTTCACGGTCAACGTTGTTGGCTATGACGACAGCTTAGCTGAATAGCTAGATTTTAAAAAGAAATCAAGCAAGCTGGAAGCATGAAGCGTTTTCTGCGCGCTGAAGCGCTCTGCACACTTGCCGGTCATGCATGTCCGTACGGCGCACGAAACGGCTCGCACCACGCATGCCGCGGCAGCGACCGCTTTTCGCTGCCATCCAGAATCAAGGCCGTCGCGAAAAGCAAGGTAAACGTGCAAGAGAGGATGATAGTGTGGTGAAATATTGTGCAACGGATTGTCATCCAAGGTGATTTCGAAAGAGGTGATCGAATTTGTATCGCGATGCGGAGCGCTGACCGGTCGCGGAGGCTCGTCGACGGCAGCAAACTAACCTGCCCGAGCACGAGATGCGCCGAGAGGCCGATGGATGGCGTTACCTCCCCGCAAGAATGAGCACAGCACCGATCGCTAGAATGACTATCAGCGTAGAAATAACGTTCCACATGCGAAAAAGGGGATGATAGTGTGGTGAAAAACTGTGTTAGGATAGTAATTCGCAAGCCTAAAGTGCCCAACATCAGCGGCGATCCGTGCAACCTGAGCCGGCTGGAGCTGTTGGGGAAGGCGTTCTTCTAAAGCTCGTCGGGGACCAGCGTGCTGCGTTTTGGTTCCTCTACCTTTTGGGGGACCACCCGCGTTCGGTTCCCCTATTCTAAAATTGCGTATGTGCAGCAATGCCACGTTCCGCTGACCGGCCGAGCAGCGACATGGCACCAGCACCTCTGCGCGACGCGGTGACTGGCGGCGGCCGCATCGCTAGCTGCTGCCTGCGCGCATCACAGGCCGCTGCATAGAGCCTGTTGCCGCCTGTCCGAATGCAAAAACAAAGTTCCGTATTCGAGGAAGGGGATGATGGTGCGTTGAAAAATTGTGCTAGGAATTGTTACTAGCGCTGGTAGTGAAAGCGGCGAACCAATATCTGCACAACTTCCCTGCACTCGAGAAACAGAAGTCGGCCATGAGTCGTCGGGGGAGAACCCCTTTCTAAAGCTCGCCGCGAGCGAACTTGCTGCGTTTATATTTCCCTCAGGCTCTCCTATTCTAAGGAAAGATTGTGTGAGCCCTCCATTCACCACAGGACCCTCTAGCCCGTATCTGAACGGGAACAGAATGAGATCTTCAGGCCAAGCAGTCACCGCATCACCGGCACTTCCGAATATGACGTCATCTGCCGCCAGCCAATCGCGAAAGGCAGACAGGGCTCTCACCGCGCCCGCGGGCAGGAGTCGTTTGTTTTGACAAACAAAGATGGTTTGGGTGTATTTACTCATAAAATAAACATGTTTTTCGAATTCAGCGTCAAGAAAACCATAATGTAATGCTCCCAACAAATTTTTTTTTAGAAAGCTTTTCACCAACCCTTTAAAGCATACAGTCCAATGCAATGCCGTAGTTCAAAAGATGGTCTGGGTGTATTTACTCATAAAATAAACATGTTTTTCAAATTCAGCGTCAAGAAAACCATAACGTAATTCTCCCAACAAATTTTTTTAAAAAGCTTTTCACCAACCCTTTAAAGCATACAGTCCAATGCAATGCCGTAGTTCAGCTTCACCACAGTGCACCCTGTTGGTCAATCCATACCACCAAGAAATAAAATTTAGCGAATTAGAGCACCTATCGTAAAATTTGACTGGAAAATGCGATCTGCGCTGTGACACAGCACAATGCAGAACATCATGCTCGCATTGCGTGATGTCACCGGGTAGACCAAACGTTTGTGTAAAATGATTGTGTTCGGCCTCGTCATTCGCCGAAATTTCATTGTCGGCGGCATGAATTGGTCACCCGAGTGAAGCGTGGTGAAGCTGACGAAGATGATTCCATTAGAGCGTAGCGCACAATAAGTGAATCCTCTGCCTAATAGCTCCTGTTCGCAGGACAAAAAAAGCTATGTGGAAATAAATGGCGGTCCTGTGACAAGAACGGCGCTGCGCGGCTGGCTTGTTCTCTCGAGTCACGTCCAATTATATCCCAGCCACAAGATCTCTAATAGGCTGAGCGACAAAGTACACGCTAAATCCGCGACAATAGCGCGTTCTAATCACATCAGAATTCTACCGCATCCCCCGTTGCGCGCTGTTCCCTGCCGTCAGCTCGCGACGTGCAATCCCGCTTATCCGACACAGTCCACGCGTGGCAGGGGCTCATTGTTTGCCGTCGAGCTCTAAGCCGCTCTAGAACCGACAAAGCACGACTGGAGCGTTTGCCTACGTCGCTGGATATGCGACCCTGGAGTAATATGCTGCCACATGGGTGGTGGCTGTTGGGAGAAGTCTTCGAGAGTCCAACGAGAATAAAAATAAAGAAATGAAGACGTGACGCGCTCATAGTCAATTTCGAAGTTTACAGATTTTTTAAAAATCCCAACAACAGGGTAAAATTCGAAACTGCCTACGACTCATGTATGCGGTAGCACGCGGAGCATCGCAAAGTAAACAGCCGCGGTAAGCATATTTTCTTTTTGCATTGACGGTGACAGCAACTTACTCTGCGCGGCACCAGCACGACAGCACGACAGACCTTGCACAAGGAACTGCAGTAATTGTTATAAAACTCTAGGAGCATTAACACGCGAACGACCCGCTGTTTACAACGTCAGACAAGAATAGTGTTCGCTAATGCTGATTTCCGCACGTATTTAGGGCTTTTAGTGGGGATAGGACATCAGCGTGCAATATATGGAGAATGACGGTAACGAAGAATGACGGTAATGACAACGCATAGTGCGGTTTTAACGTCGCTGACATTACAAATATGAACCCGTGGAAAGCGCAGCAAGAATGGAGGGCATGTATAGGAATAAGACAATCACCAAAATGGGATTATAAATACGCCGTCGAGACATAATTGTCTACACTTTGCGAGAAGGTCATCACTGGTTGACAATGCATATATATATATATATATATACAGAAAGAAATGCCGACAGTCTACAATGCCAAAGAAGGCATAGGGGAATGGTTAGACTATTTTTTCCCGTTAGTCACGTTACATTATTTTTTTATTAATTCCGTGAGAAAGAAAGAAAAGCACGCGCCCAAAGTGGGGACCGAACCCATGCCTTTCGATTAGATCTCGAATGCCTTACCAATTCGGCTATCTGGGCGACTGTGTTCTCCTTCACTTTCTGGGGTATTTATATTTACTACAACTATATTTGACGCTTGAGGGTGGTAGCCAGCTCCACTCAGACTACACGGGGAGAAGGGGACCTTCTTTTCAAACCCCGGGGCGTGACACGAACGTCTACAGCCTGTCATAAGCGGGTAACTGGAGGGAAACCCTCTTATGCTACCTTGGCATCAAGGCTGCCAGAACCGAGGCCCTATCTAAGCTTTCGCACGATAAATGGGTTTAGAAATGACGGGCTCGTTAGAAAATACAGAAATTCCGACAGTCTACAACGCCAAAGAAGGCATGGGGGAATGGTTAGACTATTTTTGCCTTTAGTGACGTTACATTATTTTTTTATTAATTATGGTGATATTTATATATATATATATATATATATATATATATATATATATATATATATATATATATATATATATATATATATACGCTGTTTCTGTCAACTCAATGCCGCATTACCCAGTTGGGGTTATCATAAACTTCTGTGTACTTAAAGAATGCAGCTAAAATACGGACACCCTGGATATTCCAGGGAAACGTTAACACACTTTATGGAATTAGAAGTAGGAGCACGTAAATCATTCATGCGAATAAAGCAGACAAGTAAGCGCTTATTTGAAAAAAATAACCAGGAGTTCCACCAGCCTTTCAACGATTGAAACAAATTTTGTTCGAAAAACTAAGCGAAATAACGCACACCAATTAGAACTAAGAGGTGTTGTAAGGCAAATGCTTAGCTCGGTTATGGGTGCTGGGGTACCGGGAACACTCTATATTTAGCACCGATTGGAGCAATAACATAGAGGAGAGTACTTTGATCGTGTTTAAGAGGAAAACCATAGACCTTTATGTTTCATAGATCACGTGAGGCACAAAAATCGTTTTGAGTTACATTGACATAGGCCAAAAGGGTAACAGAGTGGATCTCTAGAGAAGGCAAGCGTGGCAGGGGCGGCAGAAAATTAGATGGGCAGATGAGATCAAGAAGTCTGCGGGGGTAAATTGGTTGCAGTTAGCGCAGGACCGGGGTAATAGACCGATCCCACAGG
>NW_027526335.1:126128653-126266472 GCF_048455015.1 Haemaphysalis longicornis | reverse complement strand
GGGATCGGTCTATTGGAGATTGATGGGAGAGGCCTTTGCCCTGCAGTGGGCTTAGATAGGCTGGTGACATAGGCCCACTTCATTTTGTACCTCGGATGGTTTTACGGTGGATATTTATGGGGACAAGCGAAAAAAAAAAGCCGGATGTCCCGTGTACGCAAAGAACCCCTCCGGCGCAATACCATACGCATGCTCGAAAAAAAAAAAAAAAAACAGGCTGGAGAGGGGTTAGAAGTACGGGAAGAGAGATTGGCTTGGCTTAGCCACACTCTCGCATCTACCGGCACTGCTGTGTGGGAACGGTGCATCGAAGGGAGCGAAAATTATTCTCTTTCAGAGCACAGCGCGCCCTCAGCAAGCTACTGCGTGAAGCACAGCTCAATAGGACCGATAAAGTATTGTTTGAAACTAACTACTGCTCGAAAAGGACCTGTTATGAACTACGAAGAAATGTAATTGAAAAACCACGGTCCCAAACAAATTATGGTACCGAGAGATTAGACTCTCAAATACCGGACACACAGAATGAAATCCCAATTTTAAGGCAACATTTAAATAGTTCTATACAAGGGAAAACTTTCAAAATACTTATAAAACGAATGCTCTTCAAAAAAAGTGCATCTGAAAGTTAATTTAGAGTTGAAATGTTCGACAACCTATTCGCAGTGATTTATTTGATGTACCTCACACGCGTCTTATGTTAGTTTGTGTTAACATCAGTTCATGTAAACAAAATTGGTACAGTTATGTGATACAGTTTGTCATTTCGGTTCCACAGTTATTTACATTTTTTTTTGTTTTGTGTGAGAATTGCAAATAACTGTACCATTTTATGCCGCTACAGCTCTAGGGTGGCATGGCCGAGTTAGCCATGGGTTTGCCTTTGGCGATTTTACCCAAGACAATTGTGTAATTGTTTTGAAAGAAATAAAGAAAGGAGAAAGAAGAAAGAAAGCGACAAATACGTGCTGGGGAGGTTGGGGTGTGGGCGGGGGGCGTCAGCGGGGCAATGACAAACGCCGGCCGCACATTACTTTAAAATTGGTGGGCCGGGCGTCATGCATGCGTAAAATACCTACTGCATGTTACACCTTCGTCGGTTAACCATTTGTACGGAGTGCGTGAACGCGTTTTTTGTCTAAAAGACACAAAATAACAATTATTGCTCCACTACCGCGTGTAAAACTTATGCTGACGACGCTTGCCTTTGCTTCGACTCGTCCTTAATAGAACACAAATATACACTGAAAAGAATGGGAATTCACGCACAATTCTCAACACCTAATTTCAACGGTGTGCGACTTTAGTTTCTACGGTGCAGGCAGCACTACGGTGTATTCCCGACAGAGAACAGCACCTGAGAGGGCACGTGGACGCGGGTTCGATATCCGTCCGCGGCGGCCGCTTTTCTGATGGAGGCGAAACGCTCGTGTGTTCGAGATTTCGGCGCGCGTTAAAGATCCCCAGGTGGTCAAAATTAATCCGGAGCCATCCACTACGGCGTATCTGATCGCCTGCGTTGCGTCGGCGCGTTAAACCCTACAATAAATCAATCAAATAAATCAAGCACCCGAGAGAAAAAAATGTAGCCTCGGTACTCAGGGACAGCATCGAAATGACACCTTTCCAGAGCGTATGTGCCGCTCGACGGAAGGGGGTGAGTGAGGCTTTTATCCGAAACAATTACGCGCCAAAGGAGCTTCGAGGGCTATACTTGTAGCGAAGTTTGCTGCACAAAGTCGATCCTGACCTCCGCTTGCCAACGCGTATTGATCCAGGTAGGGAAATTGAATGAATTATTCATGGCCCACGCTTGGAGGTGTCCTACACTGCGAGCGCTTTGTATCGCATATGTAGATTATCCTTGCCGTGATGTTCAGGTGTATCTTTGCCGGGGGTGTTTCCCGCCCGCTCTTCGAGTGCCCCAGGTACGAGGAATGGAAATTAACTTTTTTCGAACGCTCGAGGTATGTAGCATAGAGGTTTGTAAAGGTTATTTGCAAACTAATCTTGAAGCATTTGTCCCCTTGTATAAACGCGAAACCGGCGTCAAACTACTGGTGATTTCTTCGTTGCGAAAGTAGTCCTGCCAGTTTCGCCTCTACGTGGGTCACTGGCTTCGCCTAATCATAGTATTGCTCTGGTTAACGCTGTTTTATGTATTTCGGCTGCCATGTTCCCCCCGCCGTACTCCTTGTCGCATGTTTATTTTTTTTTAATTCTCGGTTAGTGTGTTTTGATGGTGGTATCGTTTCCGTTGCATTGTGTTTGCCCTTGTGGGCAGTTGTTGTATACAATGACGGTATGCATCCCTGTACGTGTAGTTCATGCTGGTGTGTAACGTACAGTCGTTCTTTATAAGTATTCCTTGTTTTCTTTTTGCGATCGTTTCAAACACACTTTGTTAAGCTTTATTTCCAGCCATTTCTCTGCTCACCATGTCGTCTTTATCACGGTGCTTTTATCATTTCAAAAAACTTGAATTCGATGGACGGGCGATCAGCGTTGCCCAATACTGTCGAATTTTATAGCTAAACCCGTAAATCCGTTCAACCACCGCGTTCCCTCAGAACAGTCTCATAGCTTTCCTTTGTAGCCGTATGCATTCAGGTGGATGTCGAACTTTCCTTCGCAGAATCTTACTCCACCTTGGGGATTTCCCCAAAATCTGGTCGATTAGCCCCACAGAAGCTTGTTACTTCAAAGAGTTGTGACGCGCAAGCTAACAATTCTGACTTTGCCGTTGGTTGTTCTATTGGGTACATCTCGAGGGCGCCCTAGAAAATTATGGAAGACCTGCAGGAGAAACGTACTACTTGATGCATGGGCACTAACGACACTTCATTTCAGTATTCAAACAGCGCAGCCCATAACTTCGCAAATGACAGCTACTTTGCATGACACATCGCACATACCCCAACAGTTTTTGCTTAGGGGTCGTCAGAAGTTCCCTGTCAGTAACGTTACGCATGTATGCGAAAACCGAAAGTAAGCGGTTAAGGACGCATGGTTGTTGGTCCCTAAAGAACACTGGATGGTATGCTAAAATCAATCGCCGCCAAGCACGACCCCCCCCCCCCCCCTGCGCAAATTCTGCCGCCCAGGTTGAGCGCCTCCACATTAGGAACCGAATCAAACTTGTAGTTTCTTTATCTAGCATCTACCTCAAAACCGCACTGATACACTTCCCGCAGTCCGTTTCTTGTTTAACACGTCTCTCTCCTTGCCGTTATATTTCTTGTCCAGGCGCCCATACCTGTCTATAAAGTGCTACCTTACCTGTACCTTTCCCGCCTTGTCGTCTTTACCACTGTTATATTTTCCAACAGCGTGTTCTATCCGAGCCCCTCCTCCTACTAACACAGTATCGGAGGTGTTGCTCCACGACTTACGGCGTGCACGGTTGTCCCGACCGAGCGAAGTTTCAAGCCTGCCGTTCCCTTCACGTTCTCGTGTCTGTCTGTGCGTGGCCTGTCAGCCGCTATTTTGTGAGCGCTTAAAAATAAACGGCCTCGGCGCGACGTCGGGCCCTCTGTTTATGCTCTTCTCGCTGCAGTGCAGAGGCGCTGTCGACGACGGGGATGTTACGAATGCGACACCGCGGACGATAACCACCCGGCTCGCACGCACGCTGAGCTGCCACGTGACCAGTGGGACCGCAAAAATGAGGCGGAAAAAGAAATGCTCGCAGACTTGGTTGCGAGCGAACAACCATACGGAAACCTTCTCTTTAAGAGTTTGGTTGCCTGTATTTGATCTGCCTTAATACTCCGTGGTTTGCGTGTTGAGCGCCTCGCTCTTTAACTTCCGTTCCTTCCTGATCTCTTCAAACTTCCAGGGAGTGCGAAGATGAGCATGCGACTTCCGCCTTCTCCGCCGAATTCCTCCAGGAGAACTGAGTTATTAAAAACTGCAGGGTGAAATTGCGTTCTCTCCGCAAGGATACGGGCGTGAAAAGTGGCGGCGTTGCCGGAGAACCGGCTCTTAGTTGCAACTAAACTTCTTTAATTCACTTTTCGGTCTCGGCCTTTTTGAACTTGCTCTTCAGCGGGCATACATTATCTAAAATCCCAACCACATAGACGCGTATAATCGACGTACTCGCACATCAACGTAGCTTGGCGTAATCGGGCGTAAAATCGGCGTACTCCGGCGTACGCCGAATGCATTGCTGCGCGCTTGTGACGCTCAAGTCTGTGCAAACCAGATATCCGCGTAATTCACCGGCGAACCGCGCGCGGAAACCAGTTCCGCTAGCGCGTCCGAATGGGCGACTGATTGGCCGACGGAGTTGGTAGCGAGAACGGGGCTGCGTGCGTTTCCTTACGCGTTGCTTCCCAGGTTCAAAATAGGTTTTTGTGCAAAAAAGAAAAAAGAAAAACAGTTCTGGTTTGGTCGATCTTTGTTCGGATGCAATTTAATGGTCAGAAATGGCGAAGTCGGACTTGTGGCGTTAGGCCTAGCCCCGTCGTGGTTACGGCGGCTCCCATAGGGTTTTTCGCCCTCTCCTCCGTAGGGCGCGCAAGCGTGTATTCCTACGCGCGCTTCCGTAGATTCTCGAGTACGTTTCGCACATTCAACAGCACCAACAGTCGAACAGTACTTCAACGGAAAAGATGGTAGTTTGTAACGTTCTATTTTATGAGAAGAGAGCCGCCGCGGTGGCTCAGTGGCTTAGGCGCTGTTCTGCTGAGCACAGGTCCCGGCGGCCGCTTTTCTGATGGAGGCGAAAAGCAAAAACGCCCGGTGTTCGAGATTTCGGCGCACGTCAAAGATCCCCAGGTGGTCAAAATAATCCGGAGCCCTGCAATGCGGCGCGCCTGTTCGCCTACGTTGCGTTGGGGCGTTAAGCCCTACAATCAATCAATTTTATAACAGGCGTGAAAGAGGGGGGTGATTGTTACCGCAGATGAACCTGAGAAAGGGGAACAGAACGTTTCTTATGCTTCTCTTTCGTTCTAATACGAAGATCTCTCTCTCTCTTTCCCCCAAACGTATAAAAAGAGCGGAAGGTTCAAGGATGGCGGAAACATAGCAATGTCGTTTATTCTCTTCGTTCATTTTCACTTGCGTCTCTCTAATGCGGAACCGCTCTCTCCCTCCACATCCTTTTCCTCAAAAGCAATGCGAGTCAGCGGGTTTCGGCAGGCAGTATTTCGGGATGGCGTGTTGAAAAGTTCAAAAATTTTGGCCTTTTAACGTGCCGAAACTACACTGAGCTATGAGGCGCGCTGTAGTGGAGGGCTACGAACTTATTTTGACCACCTAGGGATCGTTAATATGCGCCGAAATCTCGAGGCGCCAGCGTTTTCGCTTTTCGCCTCCACCTGAAAAGCAGACGCCACGTCAGGAATGCATCCGCGTCGATAAATGGCATGTTGACCGAAGCTGTCACCACAACGTTGCAACGTATTCCATGGATATGCAGATCATCGTCTGTTGAACGCACCGTGAAATGGATATGTGCTTTAGGGCAGGCGAAAGAAAAGAACTGCCTGTCATTGAGGTTATACTCCTTTTTCCCTTTCTGGGGAGGACATAAATCAAAATTTGAGCCTAAAAATGGGTTTTGCCTAAATTATATGGGATAGAACTTTTTGGCGCCACGACACCCGTGTCAAACCGGGATTATGCCCACAAAAAAAGAACAAAAATTTGCATTTGTGAAGCTTCACAAGTTGTTCGCAGAATACAGTCTACCGTCATGTTTCTGCAAATAAAATTCTACCGGGTGCGTCAGCAAACACACGAGTCGGCAAGCAGGACAGCTAGCTTACAAAACCAGCGACGCTTCGCGCTCGCGCGTGCAAATAAAGTGCATTCAGAACAGCCCGCGGTAGTGTGTCATAAGCTTTGAAGCACAAATGTATTCATGCAGTGTCATCAAGTCACCCCGTATACTGACAAGTGTAAAAAATCTGCAGAACTTCAGAGAATTCAGAGAATTCAACTTAAAATCATCTTGAATTCAGAGAATTCAACTTCAGAGAATGCGTAGCATTCTTGTGTTGTTTGTCTAGAGTGTGAGTTCTTTGCAACCAAATATGGCTATGAGTAGCGAAAGATGTTGAATTATTTTATTGTTTTGAAGTTCTATCTGTTCATTTTCGCCGATGATGTAAATCTGTACCATTATAGCTATGAAGTGGCTTTACTTGTGTAACATTTTTTTTACGAAGATGCAAAGGGTAGTGCATGGTAGGTCCAGTTTCTCTCTTAAGTGCTCAGCCCTTTGGGGTCCCGGCTTATCATCGCAGCTCATCCGGCGTCACAGTATCTAGCCGCCCTATTCACGCGGCGTAACGCATTCAGACTGAGGCTTGAGAACGATCACCGCTTCCCTGGTCGGGATCGACCCTGGGTCCACTGGGCTGCGAAGCCTTGTCAATCCCATTGCGCCACAGAGGCGCACGGTACCCTCATGCAAAGCGTTGGAGGGGGGATCTTTTTGCAGCGCCATTGCTACGCATGCTGCCGTTGCTAGGCTGCAAATACGTGCACAATAATACAAAATCAGGACAAAAATTACGTTTTAACGGATTAATTACCCCAAATTAATGAACACTCAATTCAGTGTCTTCTTATAAGCCTTCCTTACCAGGGGTTGCGGCACCCTCTTTTTACTACCGGCAGTGTCAACGCCAGGCTGATACTGGAACTAGTCAAGAGATGGCGCCACTGCCCCTCTAGGGAATCACCGCTCCGCACTTGACAGCTTTCACATTGAGTGGAACTGTTTATTTTTTTATTCGTATTTTAAACATTGTGTTGCGGACTTCTTTTGTTCATTGTTTGGTTTTTAGGGATGTGTATAAGGTGCACATTGTCGATTTTTTCAGATCACTCTTATTAAACCAATTTTTTTCTATTTTTTTTTATGGTGTTTCACAATTCTGTCCCCCCAATTATCTCCATTTACGCTATTTGAACGACTAAAGGTGTTACTTTCGCCATATCTGCATTTTTGTGGAAATGCAAAGCGTGAGATGGTTCGTTCATTTTCGCTATTCTTTTGTATTTTGTGCGGTCTTTTGCGGAGTCTTTTTGGGAAAGATGTACAAATTGTATATTTATCATTTTTAGGACCATTTCTGTAAAAGGCCCTTTGCTATTTTTCTTATTTTTTTGGTTTCTCAATTTTTTTTCCGACAAAAGAAATCCATCTGCGCTATTATGACGATTAAGGATGTTGCTTCCACTATATCTACACTTTTGTAAAAATGCATGGGTTACACGATCTTCGCTTTGGGGATAGCCGGAAAAGAATGCTACGCAACAAAATGAAAAATTGGCCACCTATCCTCTTCCTTCACTCTAAATGTCAACGAAAGGCCATAAGTCTTTACGCGGCCCTGCCTCTTCTCCCCCATCGCTCTTGGCGTGAATAATTAAATGAAAGCTTCTTCAGTAAAATTTAATATCCCCCCTTCCCACGGCGCGCGCACCTTTTATCAAGACAGCGTTTATCTTTCTCTTTACATTTTGTTTCGTTTCCACCTGGAACAGCACGACCGCGGATGCTCGGCTCTCTCTCTTGTTGCTTTTATCTCTCACGAGCTGGAGCCTATCTGCGTCATTTTTGGCGTGTTACGTTTTCACTTGCTTTTGAAAATGCCATTCCAACGTGCACGTGTATCTTTAAAGAACTCGCTTACTTAGGGTCATGTACTTACATTTTGCCTTAAATGTTCCTGAGGGTCTGTTTACGCTAAGAAAAGGGGGCATATATAACTTGCCCAGGTATTATTCTGAGTCCTTCTTTCACTCGAGCCTCCAGTAGAGGAGGTCCTTGAAATGAATTTCCCCATGCAGAAGCATTGCGGAACCCTCCCCTCAGCCGAGTGGGCGGAGCAAATGGAGTGGAGGAGGGACTCAGAATACGTCCCTTATTCCAGAAGTTCCAGTAATTTGGAGTTGTTTTGAGCATATAGTGTACTTTTCTTGGACGAATTGTTTCAACTTTGGACGAATTGTTTCAACTTTCAATGAATTGTTTCGACAATAAAATATTTCCTCTTTCCTTCGTGACCTTCGTTCTCTCTTGCGATGGCAAGTGGCATTCCCTATCAGGTTCTAGGTTGGTTTGTCAACTCCTGCTGGTGTTGCCCTCAGCGAGGTGTCCCGATACTTTCAAGGTCTTGGCTGTCACGAATACTTTTTATTACTCACTACCATATCTAACAGCGCCTAGTGGAGCGTGCAGAGGCACTGGTGAGACAATAAGCACCCTCTTCACCTCACCGTCAGTGTTTCAGTGCTACCGCTTCAGCTGTCGACGTCACTTATCTAATAAGATACCTCCATTTTCCATTTACCGTGGATACTATCCTGGGGCCTCGGTATTCCCAGGTGGGAACACGAGGCCCCAGCTGGGGCCTCGTGTTCCGCCCAGGAACTCTCACGCGCGCTTTTCAATACCCCCACGCTCCGCTTGACAGACGACTGTTGCACGGTATATAGACCGCTGGCGAGCGAATAGACACTTTCGTCGCCAGACATATGTCCGAGCCTGATGATGGTATAACTCTCGGGACGTATAATACGTACCCGTCGGGTCTTCCGGTTGGTTACTGATCCTTCATGCTGGGCAATACTGCACGAAACTAGTGCATCAGAAAAATATATAAAAAAGATAATTATCATAAAATAATTCTTGGGGTATTTACCGCTATTTTTTATGGATGCAAAAAAATTGCAAATGTGTTTTAGTTCTTTTTGTAATAAAATATATTTGAGTAGTTTAATATTTCTGAATATTGTTGAACAACAATTATGATTATTTCTTCTCGTCGAAAAATAAAATAAACATTTGATTGATTGATTGATTGATTGATTGATTGATTGATTGATTGATTGATTGATTGTTGCAGTTGATTTGGATTCGTATTTCTTCTAGAATTCGTATTGTCGGTATGTTGTTTATTATTATGTTTTTTTTTGTTTGAAGATTGCCTCTACAGACGCTAAAAATAACAACGTTTTACCACCCTCCAAAATAGCAATCCTAATTAACGGTAATTAGTGTTCAGCAATCGCAGCCCCTGGAATATTTGAATAGGAAAACCTCAACAAAAATTTACAATCACTTTGCATCCGCGTAAGACTGGTGGGTAATAACGCAAGAATAATTCTTGGATAAGCAGCTTGTGTTATCATTTACTGTTGCATAGCGTAGAAATCAAAATGCTCAGACAGAATGTTTTTTTATCAGGTTATATCTTTGTTGCACGGCAAGGGCTTCTGTTTCTATTAGGCCGTTCAAGAAAGTGGGGTAGTAATATTATTATAACCTTTGTTTCAGGAAATGAGGACCCGTCGCTCGAGTTAGAAAAAGAAATGGGTAGCATACAGGGGGGCAGGGGACACATATACGGAAGAAAACGTGAGCTTCAGTGGTAGGTTTGAACGGGAACTCTGAAAAATTAGTCTTTCAGTCATTGCTCAGTTGTGAAAGTTCAACCGAGTGACTGAGTGTAAACCCAGCACTCTCAGTGCTCGCGCTAGGCCACTTTAAATAAACACAGTTGGTGAGGGTCTATGTTTGGAATGATTTCCGCGGTCATTAGACGGTGGCGTGAAATTACTACGGAAGACAAAATTAGAACCAGTCCAGGTGAGCTCGTGGAGTGCGACAGATGGACAGATATTACAGAAGTGGCGACGTTTAGGAAAGCTAGGTGCTAGCCACCTGCGAAGGGTTTCTGGCTTGTAGGTTGCATTTGTGAATAGCTTATTGATGAATAATTTTCAGCATCGAGCAAGGCAAGGTAGGGCCTAAAAGGTACCTTTGGCGGGAACTTACTTGAGGTGTTTTAAAGCAAAGTTTTCTTTGCCACCAGTCCCGGTTTTCTGGTAGCTGCTGCTGTTGCAACCTTGCCGGGTGCGTCACTGGGTTTTATCTTGCAGGAACTCACCCTGGCCTCCCCGTAACGCGTCTGGAAGCGACTGGCGTCACAGGACGCCCGGGGAAGCCCCAGCCCATGCGTGTATCAAGTTCTCTGCGCTTAGAGCTGGTAGCATCTTTGCCAGGAAGATTGAGACGCTGTACTTTTCGTTCCGTCTCGCCTTTTTGGACGCACTCGTCACTGCTAACCGTTCTGAAAAATCAACTTCAGCGCCAAGCACAATGACGCTTTCATAAAAGTGCTACACGTAAGTTCATTTCCACCCGAGTATGCCAAAATCAAAGCTTCGCGTTTCGTCGTTTCCCACCTGTTTATGAACTCCGCCATTTTTTTTGTGCTGCACAATTTGTAAGGCAGGTGTTGATGTCACCTAAAGTGTGTTTTAATCGGGAGGGACAGTAGAGTGAAGTTCTGCACATTCTTGTGAAGTCACGTGACGCATCATAGTATAAACAGCGGTCGCTTTCGCTTCATATAAATTTTTATGCTGAAGAATGCATTAGAAACGACCTTCCGTGTTTCGTCCAGAATATACCCTATAAAAAACGACTCTCTTTGCTTCGCACTGCATTTTTATGCATACTAATTATGTCTTTCTTTTTAATTTTAGTACAAAATAGGTTTCACATGCTTTACTGTGACTACAAAAGTTTCTGCGTAGAACAAAACGTTCAACAGGGCGTTATTTGACCTATTTTTATTTTTCTTTTCTTACCCCGGCGCGACGAAGGGGCATAGCTGAGCGCATCACAAAAAGATAAAGCTGCAAGGATCACTGTAAGACAAAAAGGAGGAATAGCCATTGACTTTCAGGGAAACAATCTACCTTCAAACAGCACAGCAGACTGAAATGTCAAGAATTAATTAAAGTGCGACGACAGCAGCGCCTCGGGTTTGACTAGTGTGCTCAATCAGATTACCTTTCGGTTAACGCGGCGGAACGAAAGAGCTCATTACCGACTCTTGGCTGCTCCCTAGAATGAACCACCAGCTTTCGTGCCTCGGGGTTTAAGACTGATGTAGTCTGCAACCTAAAGTGCTCTGCCTTCGTGTTGCGCTGTCATTCTAAACGAAGACGGCATGGAACTACTGCTCGTATTGTGCGCATGATACGCGGCGCCAGTGAAGAGAACGCAAGTGAAATTGAATTATTCCGCAAGAGCAGCACGACAAACAAACGGCGCGCTTTCAGCAATCGCAGCCCTTTGATGGCTGAAAAAACAAGGCCGAGCATTCCAGAATGCAAGTTTAATTGCCGTCTAGAGAAAAAAAAAACATTTCTCGTGGCTCGGTTGATTTCGATTAACGAAAAACAGCGAAGGGTGAAAGAAGGATAGGACAATTAGCAGCTGCCGAAAACAAAACAAACAACAACAACAACAACAACAAAAAACCCCTGAAGCAATTCAAGAGACAAAAGACAAAAATTACAGGTTTACTTCATTCGAAATACTGTTTTGTCGCGATAACAGCATTACCAATTTTGCCGCGAAATTCAAAACATATTACGTTGGTAGACAAAAACAGATTAAGCAGTGGCGAGTCGCCAGCCAATTTCTGACGATACCTCTATGACGTCACAGAATCTTGTTTGTAAGATTGGTAGCATCAGACCTACACGATTGGGCGATTGTAGCGGGACCTCTGGTTGTGTTTATCGTATCACTTGAATTCTAAGCTGCAGTAATCCCACTGAAAATTATATTTTAAGGCTGGCCAATTTTACGCCAATCTCGCCTGTATTACGCCAGTGTAACGCAAAATTTTCAAGTTTGTCAATATTCCCACCGCCTTTTTTCCCGTTAAAAAAATTAGCAGTGGCTTAGCTCGGCTATGCCAGGATATGCGTAGCGTGAGCTGAAGTTCAGGTGGTTATTCTTATGTTCCCTGGTTGTCTAGGATTAGCTGATTATCGTTCTTACTGCTGCTAAAACGATTTACAATCCAATCCAATCCGGTCCAGTCCAGTCCAGTCACTGCTCCTCGCGCATGCGCAGCAGGGCTGTCCAAGAGCCACGAGAAACGGCTATCAAGCGGTTCCGGCGCAGCGTCAGACTTGGCTACTAAGCAACCGAGACGCACAGCCAGGCAGGCGCGGGCGCCAGTGCGTCTGCCGTCGCTATGACAGTCACTCCTCTGGAACGCGCAGACCGGCGAATGTGGGGGCAAATTCTCTACACACCCGTACTCCAATTGGATTGGATTTTAATCCAACACAATCCAATTTAATCCAAGCCAAGCCAAGCCAAGCCAAGCCAAGCCAAGCCAATCCGATCCGATCCGATCCGATCCGATCCAAACCAATCCAATGCTCCTCGCGCTTGCGCAGAACGGCCCTTCACGGCACACGTGAAACTGCCCAACCTCGGCCAGTGTAGCTTACGCTACGAAATACATCTTTCGTGGCTGGTAAGGAGCTGAGTGAGGTACTGAAGCCTAGTACTTTCAAATTGAACCGTGCCGTATTTTGTCTTCATGTCCCCATTAAGAGGGAAGAAGCCTAACAAAACGAACGCTGCCGAAACGGATCTCTCACGGTGTTGCTCTCTGCCCGCTTTGCCATTTTATTAATAACGCCACCGGCACTTTTCCTTCTCAACGTCCCCAAGTCTAACTATAGACGGCAGCGTTCCGGAAGCACGCGGGGGAGCTCGGTAGCACAATCCGCGGCGCGGCTCTTCATGGTAAGCGCTGGAGAACCAGAAGCTGGCGGCGCAGCGATGAAAAATGGAGAAGGTAGCGAGAGCAGGGGGAGGTATAAGCTGGCGAAAACAGTTTTTGCGGGTATAAATATTTACCGCTACAGATTGCTCCCACCAGAGACTGTGCGGTTGCTGCGGTTTCGAGAGTGTTTTGGGAAATGATGTCAGCTGTGGGATCTACGTCGGGTTGATTTAAAAGTTGGATTGCCTTAATGCTTGGAGATAATATTCGACAGAAAGGCCATTGCAGCTGAAGGAAAGAAATCTTGTTTGTTCGTACACGCGCTAATCCTCTCCCAAAGGTACACATGTCCCTGTCGGCTTAGCGCTTTCTTTATTCTACTCAAATCTAAAACAGCTGCGACCAGGGAACAACGTCAGCAGGAATATTTCATGCATTTCGGTGGTTTGGATTCGGTATACGCACAGGCGTACGGCAGTGTCTTTCTAAGCGAAGAACGATCTTTTTATGTATCAGGAATGGTTTCAGACGCATGTTGCAACGTAAGTTAAGACTCTGATTTATATGATTCGACTGAAGGGGTTGGTGGTAAAAAAAGTGTGTTACAAACTTACGTAATGCTTGAAGATGCATATAACAGAAAACTCGGACTAAAGATATTCACGCAGTTCTCGTCGTTTCAATGATACGAAGAGAGATGGGTGCATTTCCCTTCAAAAGGCTGTTTATGAACTTCGAGGCCTCTCGGGTAGAGTAACGAGAGGGTTACCAAATGATGTCAGTACCTCAGCCGGCTACCTCAGGAATGTTATCTCCGCCGTGGACAGAGAGGTGGCGCTGCCTGTTCAAAAACGTCCGGCTCGCTTGCGAATAAGGAAGCTGGTCTGCCTGCAGGCACAAGAAGGTTCCAGGGAGGAAGCAGGGACCATGCGACACACTGTCTCCGAGTGCAAAGGCACCCGACCTCTCCTTCTGAAGGAAGACAGCCAGATTTCGATATCTCTAGGGCTGAGCTTAGTGGAAGCATGTATTAAAAAACTACAAAAGTTAATAAATGAGGGTTAAATGCTGATGGGACAAAAGCACATCAGAAACCATGAAGAAGCTTTCAAATAATAAAAGAGAGAAGCCAAGAAGTACGACGAAGGGCAGACGGATCTTCTTTTACAAAGGCGATGTGCAGGTTCAGCGGCGTAAGGCGTAATAGCACGTCTCTGTGGAACAATACCACGTTAGAAAAGGGTAGTCACAAACTACCACCGCCGTCGTCGTCGTCATCATAATCGTGGTCTTTGGGGTCGTCGTCCGGTTTCAATCGCTAAAGCTGTGCTGCAATCGAAGGCGCTGCGCTGTTGCGATATCTCGTCAAACAACAGGTTTCCACAGTGTTGCACCAACCTGCAGTACATTGAAACAATGGCGCTGACAAAGCAATCTACAAAGGGTGGGTTACGGGCTTTTCACTCTCCAGGGAAGGCGGCGAAGCAACTGTTCGACCGCAGCCGTGCATGGTCGAACGGCTAATGTGCTCTTAATTCCGACTAGTGTTCTATCGTTCAAACTACACACGGCACATCCTCTGGTTACATCGCCATTTACCCAACGCTGAAGGAAAGGACAGCGACCTTGTTTTGGGTGTATACAAAAAGTAAAAAAAAGGTTTTAAAAAGACAAGTTACGTTTGCAAAAACATACAGTGCTCATAGAAAACATGCGACACCATTGCAGAATTGTGTCGGATTGAATACCAGAATTGAATACTATTGCCGACTGTATTCGACTGGCGACGCATATCTCCCGGCAGAGGAACGAATCGGGATGGTGACTTTTAATAATAACAAAACAATTCAGGGCTTCTTGGTCTTCGGCGGAGCGTACCAAGCACGGCCTACCCATAGCGCAGCTGGCCATGAACTAGCGAGAAACGGGCGGTACAGAGCCAGCTATCCTCCGTTTCCCTCCTCCGGAGAGAGGTAGCCCCTGTGATCGGATGGGAGTATAGCGGGACTTTGCGCGCGCCACTTGTGGAAGCGGAGGATTTTGCGGCCGCCAGCTGCGTGTGAGACGAGATTGATGACGACACGAGTCGGCCAGTACAAGCTTCGCTCGAAAAAGTAGGAGTGATTGTGATTAAGATAACGATGGCCATGATCATTACGTTAAATATTGTGGGAACTACTATGTCGTGGATGTAGTCAAGGACGTAGGTTTCCTTCTTGACCTCATTCTACTCTCTTAAAGTGGTAACCTCTTTAGGAGAAGAAAATCCACATTCAAAAAGAAAGGTGGTTTGCGAAAGCTTGCTCCTCGTCGCTTCCCAAGTCCCCTTTCATATCAAGTGTAGCGAGGTCACGCACCCATGGTTTCGTAAGCAAGTACGCAGCCTGCAAGTGCTGTGATGTGTGCTGCTCGCTGTGCGGACACACAAAGCGCTCTTTTGTAATGGGAGCAGCCGACGGATTGTAGCATCGTCTCCGAAAGAGTATGCGAATGCTAGAGGGCAAAGAAACTGGTGGCTCTTGCTTTAGGAGAAAAAATAATGGCAAAAAAGCCTAAACTATGCCATAAAAATGCTTTTGTGGTCGCGGATAATGCTTTATGCGGGCGTAGAAAGTAAAAGCACTAAAGAAGAACGCCACCGCTGCCAGCGCCCATTACGCCGGCACTAATGCGGTTCTTTTATGATCGCCTGCATCGCTGTCGCCGCAGGGAGAGTAAAAATCAGAAGTAAGTAATACAGCACGTGTCTTTTATAGCATTCCAGGAGGTTGTTTCCTCCCAATGTAGCGATACTGCGCTCGGAAGACTGCATACGGCAGTAAAACCAGTTTCCTCCCACCAATGCGTGTCCAGGCTCGGCGTTATATCCTAGCAATTACAAAAGACTAAAGGGAGATAATAATTTTCAAACAGGTGTTGGCACTCGCCCATAGTCTCGCAAATCAACTGTCTTCTAATGGCAGATAATTCCGTTACTGCTGCTGTGCAGCTTTCATTCCGTGCCGTAGCTTTGCTCAGATTGGGAGCGTGCGCCAGTGGCGTGCCTAAGTGTTAAATTCAGGTTGTCTCGAACAGTTGTCGGAAACGTGTTTCCCAGTGGTTCTTTTGTGAAGTGCTTGTACGTTCAATCGCGGAGAATCGTGCTTACCAGAACGTTCACTACGCGTTTCTGCTGTCTGCGTTGCGTTTTCCCATTTCGTGATTCGTTCACATTTGTTATAAGGTCGTAATCGCTCGTACGCGTAAATGAGAGAGCCGTGCTGTTTACTAAACTGCTTCAAACACCCCTAAGGATCAGTTAAGAAGAATGCAACGTTTTGTACATTGCTAGTTACTTCGAAAGACGAAGAGTTATGAACGAGAGACTCCAGTGTTCGCCGTAATCGTGGCAACATTTGCTGGGAACGAGAAAGGCACGTCATAGCGTACTCCCCGAAATGATTATCACATCGCAAGGAATGAAGCAAGCTCACTCTTATAGCAACAATGATGGAGTAAAGGTCGTTGCGGCAGCGAAGAAGCAAACAGGCGGCAGTTGTGGACTTAAACGGTTTGTGATGGTCGTGAAGGTGGCGGTCAGCTTCACTACCTTGAAGTCCTACGAGTTTGTGCGATCTTGTGCAATTTTGGTGCCACTGACAGAGTGAACTGTGCATCTTGTGAATAGGACCTTAAAACTAGGACTGTGGACAGTGTGTGAATTGTGATGACTCCTTTCCCTTTCTCCTCCCCCTCCGCCATCCTCACTTCCCCAGAGGGCCTTATGGCCTTTCGTCTTTATTAAAGTGTTTAACTCACTCACTCCTTCATTTTTTGGTTGGTTGGTTAGTTGGCGGCCTCAGACCATGGCACATACACACGCGGGGAACAGCCAAGAAGTTTTGTAACTGATCAGGATGTCACCTATATTATTTTAGATGCCAAAATTTAGAAATGGAAATACAGAGCAGATTTATATATATATATATATATATATATATATATATATATATATATATATATATATATATATATATATATATATATATATATATATATATATATATATATATATATATATATATATATAGCAGAACAGAGAGATACGGGACGAGGGACTCGGTAAAGATACATATCAAGGTTGCAGTCGTCATTGCCAGTGCTATTCGGCTTTTTTTCGAAATATTTAATAGGGCCGAATGACGTGTGCTTGTCACGTTTGTTTTGATTCATTGATAAATAAGCGAAAATATAAGTCGAGAAAAAATCCGCCGGATAACGGCGGATTTTTTCTCGACTTATATTTTCGCTTATTTATCAATGAATCAAAACAAACGTGACAAGCACACGTCATTCGGCCCTATTAAATATTTCGAAAAAAAGCCGAATAGCACTGGCAATGACGACTGCAACCTTGATATGTATATATATATATATATATATAAATATATATATATAATGTGAAAGCAGCGTCAGGAAGAAAAATTAAATAAATGTCAAATATTAGCTGGCTAGCAGGGAAACTGGCCTGTCACCGCAACATAAGAGTGAACACCGGACACAACATCCCTGTGGCAAACTCCTAGGGCAGAAGCGGCTTTTGACAGAACCCCAAAAATAGATAGCGGAAGGTGGAGGCGCCTAAAGGTTGACTCCAGATGCTTGCTTCGCATTGGGGAGATGCTGCGGCAATTAAAAAGGAAATGTTCCATATTTTCCAGTTTGTCGCAGAAAGGGCATCGCGGAGATGCAGCGAGACCAGATTTGTAAAGATAAAAAAATTTATGGGGGAATTTCGCATCGAAGTTTAGTGATTGCTACCTCGCATAGCTTTGATTCACAAAACATCGGCTTTTATACATGACGAAGGCGGCTATAATCTCTAGAAGAGAGAAGGGCGTCTTGCCGATAAGTCTGCAGTAGTTGTAAATGTCTAAATCTCCCCCCAATAGAAAGGTATCATTTGGGCATTGCGCGACCACGGGGCCACCAAGCGACATACTGGCTAATTAATCAGCCACTTCATTGTATCAGATTCCTGCATGTCCTGGAACCCGCCCTAGCCTAACCTCACAAATCTGATCAGTAGCAAATGACCGAAATGTGCGGATAATTGAAGAATCTTTTTCAGATGTTAATGCGGAACACACAGAGAAAGAGTCCGAAAGAATGACAACATGCGAAAATCTATGCTGAAGTTTTTGAAGAGCCAAAATCATTGCCATTAATTTTGATGCACTGGCAATCATCATCATCATCGCTTTCGTCATCGTCTTGCGACGACACAGCCGCCAAGGTCAAATCCTCGCCTCGGTAATTTTCCACTCCTTTTCTGCTGGTCCGGTGACCCTCTCCAGGCGTGGATTCTAAAAGTATAGAGTTTCATACTAATATATACTAGAGGGACATCTGTCACTGCAGTCGCCGACCGCCGTGGGCGGCGCTATTGACACTAGCGACGTTCCTCGCCTGCTTGGCTTAGCTAGCTATATGGCTTCTTGTCTCGAAGCCAAAATAAAAAAAAGGGGTAACATTTTTTTGTTTCTTTTTCAACGTGCATGAAGCTTCCACATAATCACTGACAAAGTAATATTTTTTGTACGTTCAATTTTAGAGTAACAAAACAAATTTGATGAACCTTCTAAGTAATATTGTTGCTTTTTTGCACCCAGAGCCAACTTTTAAGCCTCTTCATGAGCCATGCCAAGGACAAGTGGAACGTGCCTGCCCGCTACATGGAGGAACGCTCGCCGAAGTGCGGCTCCCTTAAACAGTAAACAGTGGCGCGAGATTTCCCTCTAGTACATATTAGTATGGAACCGCATGTCTAAAGGGATGCTTGGACAGATTCGTCGTCCTTGTCTTCGGCGCCGCCGACTCGTGACGCGACGGAGACAAAGGCGGGAGCTCCTCAGGTTGCGTAAGCTCACCCAAAAGCCTCGACAAACTTCAGAGTGCTAGAGTGTGAATAGGCTCATGTTCTGCGCATCTGCCTGGGCCTTCCAAAGTGCACATTTACGAATAGAACTCTCTGCGAAGCAAGGTGCATGCTGCAAGGTGCAGGGGGCATGTGCAAGGCGAGAGATGTCTGTTTGGTTTTCAAAAACGTCCCATTGTGTGAAGTTGGCTTTCTTGCAGTGTGTTTAAAGTTGGCTTTTCTGTAGTGTGTTTTACTTCGACGTCAATGCAATGAGCAAGACACAAAAATTTGTGAGACCGATTGTGTAGAGTTGGCTTTTCTGCAGTGTGTTTAAAGTTGGCTGTTTTAATCGGACGTCAACGTGATCAGTAAGCATGGAAAGTTATGAAACCGAATCTGTAAAATTGGCTTTCCCGCAGTGATTATAAATGGCTTTACTGCAGTCTGTTTCACTCGGATGTGAACGACAAATAACGATGTGAAACGATGTGAAAGGCAAATAAAGCTCCTCTTTCATGCAACCGTGCTGCTTACGCGGGTCATTACATTGCCGTACAATGGCTTCCCACTCACCGCGGCATTGTCGGCAACGAAATTGCGGGCACTGCGGCCCGTTTGACGCACCAAAAAAAAAAAGGAGCCCATACTCATTCCGTTATCCAGGACAGACGCAGCGATGACTCTCCGCAAACGTAACCGGGAGATCACACTAACCAAATGGACTACCCAAGAATTCACGAGCGCAGTATTAATGCCATTGACCCTCATCTTCAGCGTCCTCTTCCATTAGGCCCCCACGGTCTGATGCAACCATTCTTTCCCGTCTCTGGCTGGGAGTCGCATTCGCGAATGCTTGCTCTTATTTCACCAGAATGGAAGTCAGTGAGGCGTATTAAGTCTGTGACACGCCGGGGACCACCCGGCATGTTCTATGGGAGTGCCCATGTATTTTTGGAAAAAAAGGCAGTTTTCCTGAACTCTATAAAAGCTTGACTCTCGGTGGCCATTCTCTGAGAAGAAATCCCGGGTCACTGCCCTTCTCCGTCAGGAGCACAAGGCGACAAAAGCTCTGATGCGCTCGTAAAAACGACGGACTTGCATAACAGGCTAAAAGCACAAACTACTGCTGAAGCTAGGGACGCGCACTGTACTCTGACGTCTATAGTATCCTAACACTGACAACACCTCTTTGCGCGCTGTCCTTACCTTCCCCTTCTTTTAGTGTTTTCTTCGTTTATTCCCATTGTTCCCCTTCCCCACGTGCAGGATAGCAAACAAGGCCACAGCCTGATTGACATGGGAGTTTCTGCAACTTTTACGTCAGAATTAGGTGTTCACGTAAATTGTGAGACGCAAAGTTTTTATTGATGGCGTAGGATTTCCTCATTTAAAAAAGGCCTTTCACCTTTGATTAGGAAATAATTAATTCATCTTAGGTACTCCAACCATTACTGCTTATAAATACGCCGAAATATTCTGAACCACTGTTAAGGATTACCAGCTTATAAACCCCCTGCTATGTGTTTGCGGCTTTCCCCTAATTACAGCCTGCTCGCGCCTCCTGGCGTCGCTTAATTCTTTTTTAATTCGGCAACGAACAAGCCGCAGGCATTGCGACGGGAAATTGAAGCAAGCCTTTTAATCAAGACGCATTGAAGCGAACTCCTCGGTTACACAGGCTCAGCAGTTATGGGGAGAAGAGGTAATAGCAATTTTATCGATTAACCACAACAGATTAATGTCCTGCCGGATAGTTGAAAAGAACAGTTTAAAGGCCTAGTCGGCGGCCCAGCTTAACTGCGCAAATTTGAAGCGAAAAACGAGAGCGTTCTGCCAGAACCTTTACCACCCAAGCGTTCGCATGCATTCAAAGGAGCGCCAGCCATGCCCGAATGTAATTGCAGTCTCGAGAACTAATTAAGGGAACTGCGATACGCTGTACGAATGAGGAATTAATGGCATGACGCCACGACTCAATAAATCCAGCAGAGTGGTCTGACATGTTGAGCGCTATCATCTGTAACAATGTCAGGCGTCGGGCGAAGCGAGATGTGGGCATTTTGATGACTGCAAGCCAAGTTAAACTGCACACCTTCTAAAGGAATAAGAAATATGCCGAAAATTTGCTTGATAAAAATTAGCCAAGTTTCACTGACGTAACTTCGCGAACCCTGATGTGTTACACTACTCGTGCTCTCTACTGGATCATCTTTTTACTTTTGAAATTAAAATACTGCCTTGAGGGGGCTCCGCGAGAGCTTTCTGTATTTTGAGGTCAAAACATTTTTTAAGGCGTATTTTCGTATTTGCTGTCCCAAAACTGTAGCTTTCACGTGTTTTTAATTAAAGGAACAACTTAAATGTGCCCTTACGGTATTGATGTATTGCCTCAAACCTGCCTCGTGTTTTTTTTCTCAACTGTGTTGACAAGTATAAATATTGCCACCATATTTATAGTCCAGAAATGATTTGCCTCGTCTCATTCAAGAATTCTTCTAACTTGCTGCACGTGTGCTTGCCCCTTGCTATCAATCCCCCTCACTGGGACATGTCCTTTCGACATCCCTGCGCCCGCGTTACCAGGCATCGTCCCACGAAAGCATCGTGCAAGAACAGCTTGACTGTTAAAAAACCACCGGCATTCGGACGTTTACTATAATCTGTAATACATACCACCAGCGCAGCTGTTGAGGTGGTTCGATTTCGTGAAGTACTGAGGCTAAGAATCTGAAAGAGCCATGCATGTATGTACAGTTACGGAACACTGTTTTTAGATGCGAAGGCATCTCTTTCACTCGCCTTGTCCCTGCTTCCGGCGTCGTCGTCGGCGTCCACCCCTCCCCCATTCTCCTCGCCGCGCCAGCTGCGCGCTCCGCCGCTCACCCCCTCTCCTCTCCAATAGCGAACACTCTCTCGTGAGGGGCATTGGATTGGATTCGATTGGATTGGCTTGGATTGGCTTGGCTTCGCTTGGCTTGGATTGGATTTGGATTGGATTGTATTAAAGTAAATTGTGTTGGATTGTGTTGCGTCATAGCCGCGGCAGACGCACTGGCGCCGGAGCGTCCCCTCGCCGTTATGCGCGCTATAAAACGCGGTGCCTGCGCCGCTCCACTCCATCGTTCCAGCGCCGTTCCTCCGCTGTCGAACGCTGCAACGTGAACCCCCTATGCGTCGCGTTACACAGGGGTTCCCGCGAGGGGAGGTGGGAGTTTTTTCTTTGTTAAGGTCAAGAGAACACTGCGAGTAGCGTGGCTGGGAAGGACAGCGTGTTTTGTGGCATAATACAAAGTGAGCGTACTGTGGCGCGACTGATTTGCTAATCGGGAGACCGTGGTAGTGAGCATGTAGATGATACGTGGGCGCGTTTCACAGAATTCGCCAAAGTAAGACATCCGCTCACGCAACGCCTGGTTTCGTTGGTCGCTACTCTCCTCCGCAGCAATCTTCTTCAGGCTTCCGATCTATTTACCTCCGCCTTCCTCCCCGCACTCTCTCCGCCATCGCCTTCCTTAATTGTCTGCTGGGGTCTGCATTTGCCCTCTTTCATCGCACCCTGTGTTCCTCGGGCTCCTCGCTCGTTCGGTGAGGACACTGGTGAGCCGCAGCAACGGGCTCTTAAGCGCAGCGCTCTAAAATTTCCGAAAGACACCGTCCAACTCTTTACAACTGCTTTCAATAGCACAAGCACGATTTTTATGAAGTGGTAGTAAGGATTCGTTTATGAAATATTTATTGACTCAAATCGTGGATTCCCACTCGAGACTCGACTCTGGCGATAAGAAAATCCACGCTCCATGATGTGTGCCATCCTCCACCCTTGTTTCATTACAGAGGTACGTAGCCCTTGTCCCACTGGTTGCCTCCAGCCGCAGGCACTCAGTCTGCCCTGATAAAAAAAATCAAATTTTTGGATTTAACTGGCCGAAGCTACACTTGGGCTTTGAGACGCGGCGTAGTAGCGGGCGCCGGATTAATTTTGACCCCCTGGGGGTCTTTAACGTGTCCCTAATACTCGCCCCACAGGCGCTTTCGCTTTTCTCAGTCTGCTCTTATCCCCACTGGGCAAAGTGGCAGCCCTGTGGGTAGAGTGTTGTATATGAGCGCTAATTTTTGTGACCCTCTGTAAACATCTTCGCGGAGTTCATGATGATGATCGTGAGAAAACAACTTCTCTGAGGGAGGTGTTGTGTATGTTAGGTGAAAGCAGCTGCAGAAGCAGTGGCTATTCTTCGAAGCACCTCCAAAGACGACATTGCGAGTTCAGCAGCTTTAGAATAATGGCTTTTTTTGCTTCATTCTAGTCGTCATATCGGTCGAAGTCCATACCATAGAGCAGCTTCCTTCCACAGGCACAAAAGACGAAAACTGCCCAATGTTTGGTCTGAAATGATATTTCGCAAAGCTTAGAAAAAATGGAATGCTATTTTGGATAATATGTTATATTGCACATTATGATTTACAGCAGAGAGGTTCAGCCTGGAGGCTAGAGTTTGTAGAATATGTTTCTGGCCAGAGCGCAATATGAGAGCCTTGACTCCTCGGATATCATTGAAGTCACGTTTACTTAACTGCGAGTACATTTATTCATCGCTCTTTAACTTACCTCTACGCCTAATGTCAAAATATGCGGAACCTCAAATCAGTGGCTTGCTTCCTCGCGAACGTTTCGTTTGCTTTGTCTGCGGGTTAATTTTGTCATTTCATTGTGAGCATTTGACCACTTTCTTACAGAGCCGCCAACTTAATTTTTCTTTTTTGTTAACACTTTTCTGGGCTTGTGGGTGCACTTGGAACCCACCAGGTGGTAAAACTGACTTGGTTTACAATTTCTAGTATTTCTCTTTCTTAGCCCTCTCCTTAATTTTAAAGACGCCGTGGTGGAGGTCGTTCAACGTTGTTCAAACTCACGTACACGAATATATGCACGCACGTGCGAACACCGTCAACTAACAATGCGGTCTTCTGCGCGTAATTTTTTATCATAACAGGGAAAGAGGGAAAGGTTTAATGAACACTTAAGGGATTAGCGCTACTAATGACACGGCTTTCCACTTGAGATTTGGTGAAAGTAGGGGGAGGTAACACAAAATAACCTTGTGATAAAAAGAAAAATCTTTACAAGGAAGGAAAAATCTTTCCAGCAAGGAAGGAAAAATCTTTACAAGCAAGGAAGAAACGAAAAAGGTAAGAGAAGGAGACCCGACGTTAGCGCAAAATGCCGAGACGAAAATCAGTAAAGAAAAAGGAGTACACATAACTACAGTACCGCTTTAGAGACAACTAAACGGATATATAATGTATGCAACACAATCACGTAAAAACAGAACAGTCCCCTCATCAAAGTTATACCTCATAGGGCCTTGAGACAGATAGAGCAATTTTTATTTTTCCCAGCGCCAGGCCGGCATGGCTTCTCCGTCCCTCCGCATCAGTTTATAACCTCGTCAGGCGCGGAGTTTAAACGAAACTTTCCAAGTGTGAATGAGACATGCGTTAGAGGCATAGGAAAAGGAAAATCACGTAGAGGGACAACGGGAAAGCGAGTTTTAGGGCAATGATAAAGAGAAAGAGAGAGAGAGAGAGAGAGAGAGAGAGAGAGAGAGAGAGAGAGAGAGAGAGAACTATGAATGTATATATCAAAAACAGCCTTTCGTTAACGTATATAAAGGCAACCGTGCGGAACCCAGTTTGGCTTCGCGAGTATACGGTTATGAGGTCGCGCCCGGGTATTTCTGGGCCCGCAGTCTCGACTCCTCGAGCGCAAGCTTAAGCTCTCTGCCGGCACCTGCCCGGGTGGCGTTCTCAGTCGTCTGTGATGCTCCTTGAGGCGGGCGTGCACCTCACAGCGAGCCATATGGCCGGCTATTAAGGTTGCCGCCGCCGCAGCCTACGCAGGTGCGCTGCAGCTTTGCGCTGGGAACGACCGCATCACTTCTCGCCGGCGCTTAGACGAAAGCGCCGGGAAACATCAGGGTATGCAGCGAGCCGGTGTGGGACGCGTCATTTTTCCCACTTAGCAGCTCACCGCTGAGGAAAAGGCCGGAAAGTTTCCGCCACTTCTAGGCTCTTCTCTTCAGATTGATTCGCCATTTCCGGGTCGCGCATTCTGTGACGTCAGAGAACAGAGACCAGCGATAAACGAATAAGAGTGCTGTCCCAACTCCGCTTTTCGGGCTTTGTCTTTCTGCTGGCATCGAGGCTTCCTCTCGGCGTAGGGCCGTCACTTGAGGGGTCAACGCTGCTTTGATGCTATTTTATGAAATCAAGAAATGTCTGCGTAAGGAAGGGTGTTTACGGAACAGAGTGGGGCGGAAATTGATAACGGGATAGGAAGAAGCACGCGTTAATATTACAGAGGCTGCGCCGGCCCGGCCAGCGTGCGATGTAAGCAAACAGGCATGAAAATTTCATTTTGTCTTCGCCGTGCTGCTAAAAACACCGCGAAGCGAACACACAAACGCGTCCGGTTGGGAAGAGGAGAGTTCACGAGGGGAGTTTATTGTTCCAGCACGCTCTTTAATTAAGCGGTTCGCGTGATACGCTTGAACTGTGTTCTGCCAGTACACAATCCCGAAATGCTTCATGAGCGGGTAGTCGAGCTGGAAGGATTTGTTTGCGGTGACGCTTGCGCTGGAGATGAGCGGAGGCGTAATTAGGGCGGAGGCCAGCCAAGTTTCTTGATGCAGCTGTGTGCTCTGGGGATCTAGAAAGTTAGGGAAATTCACTCGCGTTCAGAGGGCGCAGTTTGCCTCATAGCAAAGGGGAGACCGTGGAAACGTTAGAGATGGCGCCAATACACAGGGTATTACAATGAATGACTTCAAAAATTATTTTGGGAAACCGCCAACATGATTGCGCTCAAACTTTGCAAGAAGGTCACAATTTGTTGTGTAGATTTTACGTGAAAATACAGTAACCCGGATTGCCCTGTATATTTTCATTCTAACAAAAACCTCTCTCTTTTGTGGGTGTAGGCTAAGCCTTTCTCGTTTTTCGAGGAAAAATATTTTTTCCTGCAGGTTTTCCCCCATTGGCGAAAGGTAGTTTTTAAGGGACTACTAAATAACAAGGAACTGTTGCAGCCTTGATTTTAAACAAATAGAATTGTAATTGAGAATATATATATATATATATATATATATATATATATATATATATATATATATATATATATATATATATATATATATATATATATATATATATATATATATATATATATATATATATATATATATCTTGTAAGGGCCTTGAAGGACAGCCGGTACAGGGCGTTTATTAGACGTAGCAGCCCTCGTGGAACACACACTCAGCTGGCGGCGAAGAGGAGGACACGAGACCCGAGATGGAAGATGATGATGAGGATGACTATCAGAGGAAGATGAGGTATGGGATAGTGGCCAGTGGGTAACTGTGGTAGCGGTCAATGTCCCAAAGGGGTGGCGCACGACTAACTGCTCACAATATATATATATATATATATATATATATATATATATATATATATATATAGCGAAGCGCAGTCACAGAAACGGGTAGTCCAGGCTATGTCGGGCAGACTAGTCTTCTGCTTCTTCTGTCTCGCGGCCGCTGCTGGCGATGATTCGTGAACCAGCCATACGGGCGGGTTGGCCAGTGGTTGCACCAATTTCTCTTTTACAATTACCCAACCCGGAGAAGAGAGGGCCATCCTGGCTGTTGCGTCATGGCGCCGAAGAAACGAGCGGTTCGTGGTAAGGCTTCAAACGCTGCACGTGCACGGTTTCACGACCACGCCTTCGGAGGTCCGCAGAATGGGTCGTAGGCTCTACAACGTAATTGACTGGGGAAACCCGTTCAATGACGCGGTAAGGCCCGTGATATTTCGACAGTAGCTTGCTGGATAGTCCCGGTGTAGTAGAGGACACCCAAAGCCACACCAGGGAGCCAGGTAAATAGGTGGGGTGTGCAGCAACGTCATCATGACGAGATTTTTGTCTCCACTCTTCTACGGCAGTGAAACGTCGCGCCAGTTGTCGGCAGTCTTCCGCGCGTTTCGTGGCATCACAAAGGGGCGTACCCTCTGAAGGATCGGGTCGGTAGGGTAGGATGGTGTCCAGAGTGCACGAGGGCTCACGTCCGTAGAGCAGAAAATAGGGAGAGAAACCTGTTGTAGCCTGGGTGGCGGTATTATATGCGTAGGTGACATAGGGTAGTACGAGGTCCCTGTTCTGGTGATCGTCGGCGACGTACTTGGCGAGCATATCCCCTAGTGTGCGATTGAAGCGTTCTGTCAAGCCGTTTGTTTGTGGGTGATAGGCAGTAGTTGTGCGATGCACGACGTGGCATGCCTTGAGCGGTGCTTCAACAACTTGGGACAAGAAGACGCGTCCGCGATCACTAAGGAGCTCGCGAGGTGCTCCATGTCGCAAAATGAAGTGACTGAGAATAAAAGAAGCGACGTCTCCTGCTGCAGCCGTTGGCAATGCAGCAGTCTCGGCATAGCGCGTCAGGTGGTCGATACCGACAATAATCCACCGGTTACCAGTGGGCGCACAGGGCAGACGTCCATAGAGGTCAATGCCAACACGGGCGAAGGGTTTCGCTGGACACGGTAACGGTTGTAAGCTACCGACTGAAGTAGCGGGAGGAGACTTGCGGCGCTAGCACGTGGCACATGACTGGACGTACTTCCTAACGAAGTTGTACATGCCACGCCACTAATAGCGCAAACGGACTCGATGGTACGTCTTCAAGACAACCGCGTGACCGCAGGTTGGGTCGCGTGAAGGGAAGCACAAATGTCGGCACGGCGATGGCGCGGGATAACAAGAAGCCATTTACGTCCTTCATCGAGGTAGTTACGGCGGTAAAGAAGGCCGTCACGCAGTGCGAAGTGGGAAGCTTGTCTGCGAAGGGCACGGGATCCATGGTGAGGGAACGGTCCAGAGAGGACGGAAATAATGGAAGAGACCCATGAATCCTTGCGTTGCTCAGTGCATAAATCTTCCAAGGAGAGAGCAGAAAGAATGCTGTCCTCAGTCAAAACACAGGCAACCTCAGGAGGAAGCGGCGATCGGGACAGAGCGTCAGCGTCTTGATGCTTACGGCCCGACCGATAAATGACGAGTATGTCGAACTCTTGAAGCCGTAGAGCCCATCGCCCGAGGCGCCCGCAGGGATCTTTTAAGGAGGACAGCCAGCAGAGCGCATGGTGGTCCGTGACGACGTCGAAAGGTCGGCCGTACAAATAGGGTCGAAACTTTCCCAGCGCCCATACAATGGCCAGACACTCCTTTTCCGTCACGGAGTAGTTGCATTCCGCCTTTGTTAACGTGCGACTCGCATATGCGACAACGTACTCGCTAAATCCAGGTTTCCGTTGTGCCAGCACTGCGCCGAGGCCAACTCCATTGGCGTCAGTGTGGATCTCCGTGGGAGCGCCCGGATCGAAGTGCCGAAGGATAGGCGGTGAAGTGAGGAGGCACCGCAAGATCGTAAATGCGTCATCGTACGCTGGCGACCAGGCCGATAGATCACCGACGCCGTCAGGGAGAAGCCGTGTAAGCGGGGATATGATGGACGCGAAGTTCCGTACAAAGCGGCGGAAGTAAGAGCAGAGTCCGATGAAACTCCGTAAAGCCTTCATAGTGGTCGGCTTCGGGAATTCGGCCACAGCACGCAACTTGCTCTTGTCCGGGAGTATTCCATCCTTAGACACGACGTGGCCCAAAATGGTGAGCTGACGCGCAGCAAAGTGGCACTTTTTAAGGTTGAGTTGTAGCTGGGCGTTGGTGCTACAGGTCAGTACTTGCTGGAGACGTGGAAGGTGCGTACCAAAGTCAGGGAAAACACAACGATATCGTCTAGATAGCACAGGCACGTCTTCCACTTCAAACCTCGTAGCACACCGTCCATCATTCGCTCGAAGGTGGCAGGGGCATTACAGAGCCCGAACGGTATGACCTTGAATTCAAAGAGGCCATCCGGGGTGACAAAGGCCGTTTTCGAGCGATCAGCATCCGCTACAGGCACCTGCCAGTATCCAGAGCGTAAGTCCAGGGACGAAAAGAATTCAGCTCCTTGTAAGCAATCGAGGGCATCATCAATGCGTGGTAGAGGATAGACGTCCTTGCGCGTAATGCCGTTTAGGCGCCGATAGTCCACACAAAATCTAATCGAGCCGTCCTTCTTCTTTACGAGAACAACGGGGGAGGCCCATGGGCTGTTCGATGGGCGAATGATGTCCCGTTGGAGCATGTCACGTACTTGCTCATCGATCACTTGACGCTCGCTAGGAGACACCCTATACGGTCGCTGCCGCAGCGGCGCATGCGATCCAGTGTCGATAGAATGGGTGCAGATAGAGGTACGGCCAAGCGAGGGTTGTGCGCAGTCGAACGACGAACGGAAACGGCACAGGAGTTCCAGAAGTTGACGTTTCTGCGCGGGCTCGAGAGCGTCATCGATTGAAGCATGAAACACGTCGTTGGAAAGTTGTGTCGTCGTCGAAGGGGTAAGAGCGGAAATGTCATGATCAGGCGTATTGTCTGGGACGTCAACGACCCGACAGGAATCCAGGAGCTCGACAGTGCCAAGGCATTCTCCCCGTAGCAAGGAGCACGGGCTTGCGGACGGGTTGGTAACAGTCATGCCAGTTTCGCCAGAATGAATTTTCAGCACAGCGAAAGGCAGCGGTATGCACCTGCGGCGGAGGAAGAGCTCGGATGGCGTGAAAATGGCAGTTGCATCCCCAAAAGAAGTACAACAGAGCGGCAATACAACGGCGAACTGGGGAGGAATGGTCGTATCTGCGGCTGCGACCAGTTTAGCGGCGGAGGACGCAGAAGTATCGTCAGTGGCGTCGTCTGGCAGGACAGAAAATTCAACTTCGGCACGCGCACATTCAATGAGAGCGTTGTGCCGAGACAAAAAGTCCCATCCCAGAATGACGTCATGAGAGCAGTTGGGAAGCACGATGAATTCAATGACGTACACGACGCCCTGGATGGAAACGCGAGCCGTACAAGCAGCCAAGGCATGAACGGGTTGTGAGTCGGCGGTTCGTAAGGATAGTCCAGAGAAAGGCGTCATAACTTTACGAACTTTACGGCAGAGATCGGCTCGAATCACGAAAACTGCTGCTCCGGTATCGACCAGCGCAGCAGTCGCGACACCTTCGACTGACACGTCAATAACATTTGCGGGAGACAGTGGAGGGCTTGGACTTTTTGACGGCAACGCAGTTCTTGCCTCCGGAACTGCGGCCGTCAGTTTTCCTCTGTGGCAGGAGTGGAACGACGACGCATCGGCGAAAGCGAGCGGCGGCGCGGGGACTGAGAACGATGGTCGGCGAAAGGCTGGCGGTCTGAAGCCAAGGGCGCGTACGAGTCCGAAGCGGTTTGGGGTAGCGTCGGGGGGGAACCGTATGTGGGTCCGTAATATGGATAGCGGCATTCCGGTGGAGGACCGTTGGCAGGCAGTGCGCGGCGACGACAGAAACGTGCGACATGTCCTGGGTAGTGACACGAAAAGTAAATCGGCCGGTTGTCCGGAGTACGCCAGGGATTCATGGATTGAGTTGGAACCCGCGCCTGAGGCAGAGGTCTTGGTGGAGCCGGGAGTCGGAACGGCGTTCTCGTCTGCGCAAGCCATCCCGCGACGTCGGTGAAAGTAATCGGAGCAGCCACGGGAGCCTGCTGGCTAAAAGAAGGCAGCACTTCCGCCACCTCTTCTTGAACTACATGCCGAAGAGTAGACTGAGGAACAGGGCCCGGCTCCGGAGTAGTATTTGAAGCGGCATGGCAAAGTTGTCGAGCAACCTCTTCGCGGACAATCTCTTTTATACGGACCAACACAGATGGATCGTCGAGGTCAACGGCTAAACTCGCAAGCGGCTCATTTTGGGCGAGTGGACGCCGAGTCAATGCCCTTTGCTTGCGCAGCTCGTCATAACTTTGGCATAGACTGATGACGTCGCTAACCGTCCGCGGATCCTTGGAAAGCAGCATCTGAAATGCGTCGTCGTCGATACCTTTAAGGATATGTTTTACCTTCTCAGTTTCCAACATGTTGGGGTCCACGCGCTTGCAAAGGTCTACTACATCTTCAATGTAGCTCGTGAAGTCTTCTCCAGTTTTCTGAGCCCGTACTCGTAAACGCTGTTCTGCTTGAAGCTTGCGCACTTCAGGTCGCCCGAAAGCTTTCATAAACCTTTCCCTGAACTCGGCCCAGGTAGTCATGTCTCGATGATGGTTATTGAACCAAAGTTCGGCGAGATGCGTAAAAGAGAAGCCCACGTTGTTTAATTTCATGGCGTCGTCCCACTTGTTGTGCGTGCTGATGCGCTCAAAGGTAGAAAGCCAGTCTTCCACGTCACGATCGCCTATCCCGCTGAACGAAGCGGGGTCCCGCGGGCGTATGGTTCCAGGGCAGACAATCGGTGGCACCTTGCCCGCCGGAGTAGGCTGATGGACTGGTTCGAGGGACATTGTGGTGGGCAGCCGCCGGTTGCGAAGCTCCAGGTTTTACGATGGACCCGCACACTCCACCAATTGAAAGGGGGTTTATTGGTAGCGAAGCTCAGTCACAGGAACGGGTAGTCCAGGCTATGTCGGGCGGACTAGTCTTCTTCTTCTGTCTCGCGGCCGCTGCTGGCGATGATTCGTGAACCAGCCATACGGGCGGGTTGGCCAGTGGTTGCACCAATTCATATATATATATATAAGGTTAGTAGACACAAACACACACGAGAAAGACGTAGAAATTAGAAATAAGTTTACTGACGTTTCTGGAAGAGGACTTCCTTTCTTCAGAGTACAGTCTGTAGTCTGAAAAAAAGAAGTCCTCTTCCTGAAACGTCAGTAAACTTATTTCTATTTTCTACGTCTTTCTCGTGTGTCTCTGTCTCTACTAACCTTATTTTTTCGCGCTCTGTGTGAGTTTGTATCTTTCCAGAATATAAATATATATATATATATATATATATATATATATATATATATATATTACCCGAAAATGGGAAATGAGGGTTGGGTTAAATAGGACAGAAAATAAGGGCTGGCAGTCAAGAAAACCTCGCAAAGCAAAGGGGAGGTTGTGGTGGGTCATAGAAACAGATGAATTTTTTGAGTCAGAAAGAAAGCGGTGAAAAAATGCTCGCCGGTCGACTCGGATTTGAGCTTGCACAGCTGGCTTTCATAAGAATCTTCGCCAATTTTCTTGTACAGCAACAGTCAGGCGGAGGTGCCGTCACGTGGTATTTTTCATATACCGCAGGTTGTCTTTGTCATTCAGAATAAATGAGTATGCAATTTGTTCGTCGCTTAAAATACTGCAGTTAGATGCCCCTCGTGGGTACCTACAAGTGCCTCATTGACACTTTAGGGATTGGGACAGTACTTCTTGAGTTAGATAATTAATTACAAATAATTAGTTAAGTCTAATTAACGAAAAAAAATGCTGCCCGCTTTTTCACAGCACTGCGAACATTATGCACTAGGTTTTCTTCAAATTACGCCATTACTCTTTTTTTTATCTTGGTGCATGATAAGCTGGGACACCCTGTATACTAGATATAGGTGAGTAACTTGACCGTCGACTGGTTTCAGTGCAGATCTTATCTCATCTCTGGTTTCCGGTAAGCTGCTTCTGCTGCTGGTGTTGTATTCTTGCTGGAAGCGCCACAGTGTTTTACCTTGCACCAGATAACACTGGCATCCGGGTATCTGGCACGCTGGACCCGGAGAGCGACTCGCGCTGAGAGGCCCGGGGAAATTACGGGGACACTGAAGTGAATTTGTCAACCTCCCGTTTTTGCTTGCACTGCGTAGACTGACTCAAATTACCACACTTCATCGTTGATCCGGTTGATGAGTCGGTAATTATTTAATAAAGCGGGAAAGAAGAATAACTACCATGCGCGGACTGTGGCGGCCGCAAAGGCTGTGACGACAGGAGGATATGCACCTTGATTGGACGATGTCCAAGGTTAGCATTCAAACAAGCTTCGGTTTCGGTTCCGTAAAACAATATGCTTGACATCCGACGGCATCGTTGAATGGGCACTCTCGATATCTCAGTAATCGTCGTACCGCGCTTCTGCCATGTTGGCGGCTGTATAATACGTCAGATAAGCCTCCCAGGACGGCTTGGAATCGTAGCAATCACTAATCACTATAGCCGAGGCTACGCAGTGGATGAACGCCCTCCGCGTCACCGCAGACGCTAAAAGGCCATGCGCTTTTCCCGCATATTCGGAGCTTACCTCACTCATGCCTGTATCGTAAAAAGCGTGTTTGCACCAGGCCAAGGGTCTGCTGATTCTGGCCTGTGCCCACTTCCCGCAAGTAGTCGGTACTTATGACGACAGCACGCCAACGAGAACTCGCTAGCACGTCAGTGTCAGTCTGCGCGCGTTCTGCGAACTCGCTCGTGGAGCAGTTACAGAACGTTAAGGCCCAAAAATCGTGAACTCAGTTTAGAAAACATCGGCCGCAAACGAAGAAATCAACGTACAAAAAAAAGCATGTGCCCTCGGGGATTCGAACTTGCGACTTGGAAAACAATAGTCCTAGCGCTTCCGACCACTCGGTCACAAGCCTTTTTTTTTTCTTTATTAGATGGGAGAATACGCTCAGACGTGGCAGTACGAGGAATACAAGCAAACAAAAGAATACACTGCAGTTATGAGAAGCAAATATACATCAAAATTCAGGCAAACACACACAAGCGTTCAAAAGAGGAAACCAGTCAGGTGGTTGGTCAAGCGAACTATACACACTATGTACAAATGCCACAGTTTCTCGGAAATAAGACTTAGTTGATCTTGGTGGCTCAGCATGCCTATCACATAAGCGGCATCGCCACAAACTGTACAAACCAATCAACACGAACATGTCATAAGGTGGCTCACCAGGATAGTCGAATGGCAAAAATCGGATAGAGAAAGGCGTAATATCCATGTCTTTTTTGAGCGTTCGCTGTAAAATGTCCCAGAAAAAGACAGCATCTCTGCAGTCTACAAAGCAGTGATCAATTGTCTCTGGTCGAGTACAGAGCCGACAGTCTGCCGACCAAGCTATAAACAGACCCCGATCTTCCATCCAAGTTTTAACAGGGAGCGTGCCAGTGTGTAATTTAAAGAAAAATGTTTTAACACCTGGCGGAACACACATTTTACACACTCTATTGAGGACATCCGGGCGTGTAACACGTTCCTTGTGACCCGACTTCTTTATGTCCTACAGGTGTTACATTGCTCACAACTCAGGATACAGGCTTTTCACCGGATTTTTGCAACCTTCATTTGGTGTTCGCGTAGTGAGCCAATGCGTCGCGATAACCTTTTTCTTCCGGTTGTGCGAGGGGGACTTGGGCTTGTTCATCTGTTTGTTTGGCAGCTTCTTTCTCGTTTATTCTACTTTCGAGATGTTCAACATCCTTTTTTGAAAGCTGTACTGCAAATACGTCTTGCACATTTTCTCCCTGATATTGTGGTGTCTTCGCTTTCTGTGGACGCAGCCTGAAGCCCGCGAGTTTCCTCAAAGAAGTGGTTAACACGTTTCGCTTCTTACAGACTCGGTTTAGCCTTGAGTACATATTTACTGCTTCGCGCAAGTCTATTTCTGATGCCCTGGTTTCTGGGCTTTTTCCCACACCTTTATATCGTGTTCTGTACCTACAGTGTCACTCGGTCACAAGCCAGCGCTATCGAGGCTGCATATACAAGGTATATAATGTACAACCAGTTTACCCCTTTATTTCGTTTTAACATTTCAAGTTCGTTAGGTGAGTTTTTGTTGTATAGCGCTCGTGAAGTAATTGTCCCCCAAACTTCCACATTATCTTACGCCTAGCAATTGGATTTCTTAGACGGAAAAGCGTTCCCAGATGTGTGACCGTGCTGCTGACCGCTGTGCTTGTTCACCCAGCGCAAAAAAAAGTGCTTCCTGCTCCCTAGTTTGGCGCTGTACGGTAAAAGTCTCAGTTGATTTTATGTCCTTAGTACCTATATTCACTTCGCTGACTCTTCTCCCGCCTTCAAGTCGCCATAGATTCTCCTACTAGCGTGCCAGTCAGCGAAGCGTCGCATGTGCACTTGTGCAGCTCTTGTGTCGAGCGACCCGGACTCGGAGCTTGATATAGTGCACAAACTAACAAAATAAAGAAAGGCGCATACTTCCATTCACTAACTTGTTGTGGCTTAGTTTCAACTGAGCGAGCGAATTGCGACGACCCGTCGGCGGCCGGCAGACGAAACGCTGGTCCGAATGACTCGGTTGAAAGGTCGGCGAGCCGTGCAGTAGCGCAGCCAATTGCCAGCTAATCTCCTCCTGACGTCACAAGAAAACACCACAGAAAATGGGCGAGGCTGCAGAGAGGAGTACAGCATTTTCGAATTGATTTTTCTACTAAATAAATTCGCGGAAACGCGCTCAGAGTGGTCGAAACACGGCCTATGGACTCCAGGCTACAATTTGCGCTAGTAATCCCGCAATGTTTACAAATCACTTCAGTGTCCCTTTAGGCCAGATAACGCCGGCCTTCCCGTACCGCGCCTGACTGCGACTGATAGCCAGAAACGGAACATCTATACCCCGGAACCAGACAGCCTGAGCTCGTTTAGATAGAGTATAAGAATATAAGAAGCCAGTTGATATATGCTCCCACGAGCTCATAGATGGCGCCATGCGCCATGATACCCTACGGGATATGGTATGGGAATGCGCGGCCGGGGAAGCGACTGAAACGAGAGTGGCCGGGGAAGTCCCAGTTGATGCGTGTATCACGTTCTGTGTGCCTAAAGCTGGTGGTGTCTTCGCCACGGAGATTAAGACGTCGAACGGTTCTCTTTTCGTCTAGCCTTTCTTGACGCACTCGCCACTGCTCACCGTTCTGAAAAATCAACAGCTACATCATGCACGATAACACTGTAAAAATATGCCACTCGCAAGTTCATTTCATCCGCAGGTACACCACTAATAAATCTTTGTTTTGCGTTAATTCCCGCCTTTCCGGGGGATGCGCCTGTACTCTCGAAAAATAATCTGAGCCATTAGCAGAACATCTAAAACGTCCCGACCCCGGTTTGGCGCGCAGTGTCTCAATTCATCTCCGGTTGATTGACGCAGCTCAATTGCCTTGTCTTTCGATGGTTTTGCGTGAGGTGAGTTTGAGTGAATTTCGCATTCCTGAAGAAAACACACACACGCACAGACGCAAATGAAGGGACTGTTGTTAAACGCGACAAATCAATCATCAGAACATTTGTCCACCGCAATTGTCGAGAGCAGAAGCTGCTTAAAACTCCAGAATCGTTGCACAACATGTTGAAAAAAAAAACCGAGCGCATGTTTTAGCAAGCGTAAACGTAGTACAACTAAAGTACACAATGTTTATTTAAATGTACTTAAATACACCCCTAAGCCTTTTTGGGACAAAGCAATGCATATTTTTGTTTCTTTGCCAAATGCATACGCCAAGAAGCCGAAGCCATTCGCCGATTACTTAATGAATACAATTTTGTTTACAACTTCCCCCGCGGCTGGAAATTCCCAGTCCTGGCTCTTTATTATTTACATGGCTTCGCAATTGCGGGTACGGTAATCTTCCGTTAAACATTCAAGAGCGCCTTGCTTCGGTGCCCCTTAATTCTCCTTGCTCAGAAACTAATTTACTACTCGTGCATAAGCGTCATTGCGTTCCAGTTCCTTCGTCCACGTCCCTC
This sequence comes from Haemaphysalis longicornis, assembly GCF_048455015.1. Classification (NCBI taxonomy): domain Eukaryota; kingdom Metazoa; phylum Arthropoda; class Arachnida; order Ixodida; family Ixodidae; genus Haemaphysalis; species Haemaphysalis longicornis. The sequence continues at coordinate 126,230,294 of NW_027526335.1, read as the reverse complement.
CTGCGTCGTGTTGTGGCGCTTCTTATTGCTTCTTCCCTTGGGGCGTAGCGAATCACGCAGCGAATTGTTGTTATTTCCTTTATTGCTGGGGCTGTTAGTGGGTTTGGATCGCGTTTTCGTTCTTCGTGTTTTCGGTTTGCGTGTCGGTACAGGGGGAATGGATGCCGGCTTCGTGGTGGTTAAAATGCGGACTGGGGCCTGGCGTTATATAAGCGAAGGGGGAGAAGTGGCTGGTCTGTCATGGAAGCTTTATAGTCCGCCTTTATAGTACGGGGGAAAATGTAAAAAGAAACCGGAAAAAATTAAGCGGCTTCGGTCGGCCACTGTGGACGTTAGGAATGACTTGGTGGCCGGTGATCGGCCATGTATTGGGCAAAAGGTGGTTTAGGCCGGGTTCAGACTGTTACCGCAACTGTCGTCATAACTTTAAAGAATGACGTCATTTCACGTCTCAGCCAACCGAACTGCATGACATGCCGTTTTTCTTTACGTCCATTGGTCACGATATGGCTTTTACGTCGGTAGTCTGAGCACAGTCTTACTTGTCTATTTACTTTGATCTCGAGCGCTATCCCGCAAGGCGTGAGGTAGCTCATTCTCGAATTTCCAGCTGCTCGAGTTAACATAGTGATAGTGCAGCGCCCAATAAACATCGAGCAAAACCCGCGCAATCGCGCGAAGCACGCTTTGCTTTATGAGGGCGCCCAGTTGATTGATTCATTGTAGGTTTAACGCGCCGACGCAACGTAGGCGATAAGGCGCGCCGTAGTGGAGGGCTCCGGATTAATTTTGACCACCTGGGGATCTTTAACGCGCGCCAAAATCTCGAACACAAAGGCGTTTTTGATTTTCGCCTCGATCAAAAAAAGCGGCCGCCGCGGCCGGGAATCGAACCCGCGACCTCGGGCTCAGCACCGCAACGCCCTATCCACTGAGCCATCGCGGCGGGTCCCAGTTGAAACCGTTCACGTTGAAAAAGCACGGCTCTTGCAAACATCCGCGTGCAAAGCCGTCTGTGTTAGTGTTGCAATATGCACCCCGTTGCGTAAAGTAGATAACCCCGCTATTACATTTGAAACTCCGGCCTGGCCCCTACCTTTTTTCAAACCTCCCCCCCTAATTAGCGGCGCGGGATGGATACCATTTTCTCGGTGTTCTGTTTTTCCATTGAGCTGTGTTTACTACATGGTTTGAGCGTGGCTCCAGTGCAGCTCAGCGCAAGCCAAAAGCAAGTAAGCGACGGAGTTCACTGCAGCGAAAGGAACGCGCGCTTCTCACGACTCTATAAAACGTGGCCGCGTTTGTTTACGGGCGGACGGTGGGAGTAGTATCTCAAATCGCCCCAATTCAGCGTTTCATGAGCGTGTTTCAACATTGACGAGTGCGTGTTAAACCTTGAAGTCGTGTCATCGATTCTGTTTTCGCTGTTAATGAAGACGGCTGCCATGGGAAGATTGTCATCCTGGCCGCTCCTATTGTTCGTACTAGAGCGAACTCTTCGTTCGTACCGAACACCCCCGCGACTCTGGCAGCCTTGACTGACGGTGGCTTGGGGACTTAGTTCGTTCATTCTTTGCTGCCAAGCTTTGTTTCTGGAGAATCAAATGCAAGGGACTTCGTGGCTGCGACGCTACCCCACGGGCTAAGTCGACGCAATGGTTGGGTGGGACTTCGGTCGCTATGCCGTGCCCACGAATGAGCTGGGTGTGTTTGATTGACACGAGAACTCGGAGGAAACTCGAGATTGATATGGCACCGCCATGTACCCGCCGCGGTGGCTCAGTGGCTAAGGCGTTGCGCTGCTGAGCACGAGGTCTCGGGTTCGATTCCGGGCCGCGGCGGCCGCTTTTCTGATGGAGGCGAAAAGCAAAAACGCCCGTGTGTTCGAAATTTAGGCGCACGTTAAAGATCCCCAGGTGGTCAAAATTAATCCGGAGCCTTCCACTACGGCGCGTCTCATCGCCTGCGTTGCGTCGGCGCGTTAAACACCACAATCAATCAATGGCACCGCCATGTTAAACTCGTGAGGCGGCTCCTGCGGCGTAATTCATTCTTCGCGGTCGCCTAGCAGGCATATCTGCCGGGCATATACCGGCATATATTTTTCATTAGTGGAAGAGGAATTTCGAGCGCGTTTTTGTCTCTCAAAAAAGTACTGTGCTTGGCTGTGCAGTCATCTGGGGGCCGATCGCCTTTGCAACTACTTCGAAGCGGTTTTCGCTCCATGCAAGAGCGCTGAAGAGCGGCGAAGAGCAAAGCAAAATAAAGCAAACAAATATTTGAAAAGTTGTGGTTGTCGCTATTTTTTTCTTCTTAGCACGTGCCCACTTGGGCGATTTGCCTGCGATTGCCTTGCTTTGAGAAGTTAACGGGCCCTGTTCTAAAATTCACAAAACTGCGAATTGGAAAGTAAAAGTTGTGGAATAGTGCGTGACACAAGAACGCGATGGCACGTGAGAAGCAGCACACCCGGAACCCAGATTCTAGGAAGGCTGTGGCGTGTGCCAGTCTGCTTGTTGATGCAGTTGGCGCAAACACGGTACAGCAAACAGAAGCCGGTCGCAGGAATTTGTTCATTTCTTGATTATGTGGTTTAACGCACCGACGCTACACTGGTGCTGAGGCGCGGTGTTGTGGAGGGTTCCGGATTAATTTTGGACACTTGGAGATCTTTAACGTGTGCCGAAAGCTCGTACACACGGGCGTTTTCGCTTTTCGCCTCCATCAGAAAAGCGGCCCCCGCGGCCGGGAATCGAACATGCGTTATTGGGCCCAGTAGCACAACGCCATAGCCACTGAGCCACCGTGGTGGTTCGAAGTAATTCGTGCCAAAAGACAAAGAAATGAAAGCGAGGAGAAATACGCAAGTACAATGTATCAGTAAAGAAGTTCTTAATAATATCGCCAAGCTTTCGACATCAAAGCACGTCAGAAGAGTTAAATGCCCCAAGGAAATTTCGTATCGTAACGCGGACGGAGGGTTTCCATAACGTAACACCGAGCAGCGATTATTTTGAAGGCGGGGTGTTTGCATCACAACGTTTTTTTTTTTCAGCGAGTCGGAATTAGTCACGTGATTGCATTGTCTGCCACCGACGGCGGAAATGGGCAGAAACTACTTTTTAGGACGGCAAATTTCAAAGAAAAAGCTCATATGAACTCCTGGATTAAAAAAAAAATATTGAACTTTGTAGTGAAATGCAGATTAATAAAAGAAAAGCGTTATAAAGTAAAATAGTTGGACCTGCTTGCCCCCAGAAGCCACCAGTGCCACAGTGGAGCGAGAGAACGCAATAAAAACTGCGCCACGCCCTAGTCGCGCCTTCTTAGAGCCCACTTACCTGGATCGTTTACGTCACCTCAATAATCAGCAAATAACATGAATAGCGTTTTTAAAGCACTGGAACACCGCCTCAGAATATGATCATCACGTTACCTGGGCGTCGCTGGAGCTTGTGTCTCTCGAGTTCCGCTCAATCTCGGGCCTTCTGGAATAGCACCCCTGGTCACATTTCTAGCCTAGATTTCTCGCGACTCCCCGCAGGATGTAACTTTGGAGCCTTTTAAGAGCAGTTAGGGTGGGCTCTATACCCGTGGCTCTGGTTCTAGTGCGTGGCTGAAACGCACCGGCGTTTTGCAGGCGACACTTCGAGCTGCTTCTGAGTCGTTTGAGCCGATCACTGCAGTTCGGCCGTTTGGCAAAGCCAGTGTCTTCAGTATGCTTCCAGACTAGATCTGCGTCCCCAAAATTCTGAAATTAATATAGGCACCTTTTGCAACTCAGCACGTCAGGGTATTAGTCCTCATCCCTGCTTGCGTGTTTGATGTCATTCGGGGGGTTGACGTTCGTATGAGTACAATTTTTAACTGAGGTTTAACTGAGTACGATGTTTAACAGCAAGATTCCAATTGAGTCGGTGATTGCCCTATCCGTTATAGCTTTGTGCTTTGCACCCTTCTGGAAGTACGCGGACTTATCGCGCAGAGCTTTTCACTCCTCGGCGACTTCAGTCACCGTTCCCGGAATTTAGGCCATACCTCCAAGGCATGCGCGCAAAATTCGTTCTTCGTTGCTATGATTCGTTCTTCGTTGCTATGATGCATGGACAGCCCAAGGCTGTCCATGTATATTGGTCAAACTGTCCTACCAGGGCTGAAGGAGTTTAGGTTCTGGAAGCTTTGCTTCCGTAAGCGGCTCTTCTCACGTGCGGTGGCGGTTGCTGATGAAAAAATAACATAGAAGTATGTTAGCCTAGTGTCTGACCAGGTTTTAGCTCCTCCCGATCCTATCCTGCTGTCTTGAGTTCTATCGCCGATGGGGTGGAGGAAGGGGTAGCTGCTGTCCTTTGCTGACCACACTCTTGTGGAAGTTACCGCTGCAGGTACTGAGGAAGACATGTCTTCGGTGGGGACTGAATTGACTGCTGGTGTAACGTCTGCATCAGGCCCTCCAGCAAAGAACGTCTCAACGCAGTGCCAGGGATGTTATCCGGTGACATGGTCGCCCTTGCAAAGCTTCCCCGGTATCGCGAACGCAACTGCGCTGCATTCTACTCCCTCTGCCCATACCTCAAGTGATGTCGACGGTATCGGTGGCGACACGGTCCTTGTTAACGTTTTGGCTAAACTCAAAGTCCTCTAGGGATGTCGTGAACCGGACGCCACAGCTATAAACCAATGCTACGCTGTTTAGGCGGCAGTGCCTTGCTAGTTGAAGCTGTTTGTATGACCATCTTGATGATGGTGCATGAAAGTTCAGTATTCAGCATACTTTCATCGGGTACTGCCGAGCTGAAGAATCACTGCTTTTCTTGGAGCGAAGCACCAAGTGCTCACGCGCCGAAATAAGCTGACGTATACGCAAACGAAGGCAAATGAGGATCCCGCAAGTATGTGCGTTTCTCAATTAAAACGTTGCGCAAGGAACTGAGCAAAAAATTTCTGCGGACAAATACATTACAAAAAAGCAGCCACCGGATAATACCACTGTCCCCTATGTACAAATACTGCATAGAGACTTGAAACAACCAGGCCTAGAGGGAAAAAAATTGTGACAGCGAGGCGTGCACAGCGGCTTTTTATGTGAAATCAAATGCATTCGCGAGACGTATCGTTCGTTTTCCTGTGTATAGTTACTAAGTACGACGAGCCTGGACGCCATTGACACTCCATTTGCTGGCACAATACTACTACAGGACGTGCAGTGCTACAGGCGGCTATGTAAATGAAGCGCACAGCTAACGCATGTCTGTGGCTTTGAATTTGGATATCAAAGAGAATATTTGAAAATAAAGGCATCTGCCCAAGCAAAGCCCAAGCAAGGTCGTATCCGACTATAGCAAGCTCCGGGAGTCTCAACACGCTGTTGACTACTTTTCTAACAGTCATTGCTTTCAACTTACAAACTATCCGCATTTTGAGAGAATAATCAAACGCGACTCGGCAAGTCGGATGCGAGCGGCCGCAATAATGGCCTTTGTGGACTTCGCTGTGCGGGCTACACCCTTTCATTGGGGGCCAACGGTGCAGCGACCGTGGAGTCGACAAAGCAGAGGAGTGGCCGAGTACCGGACGCACTAATGACGGCGTGTTTGTGGCGCAGCTTCCTCGGGAGCCATAGATTAGCGGTAACGGGAGTTTGCGAAATGCGATACAGCATCGGGTGATGTGACCCGGGAGAAGCTAATGCGGGCGATGGGTTGGGAAGGGTAGGAGCAAAAGGGAGAAGCGGTGGCGATTGCGAAAGACGTTGCCGAGCCACTGCAGGACTGGAGAGGCGAGCTGACGTTCCTTCATGCGTGACCTCCCATCCCGTCCGGCTGGGCGTTACATCGCCCGAGTGCAACGAGATAAGCGCAGCGATGTGTGCGTTCTGGATTGAGTTGAACGTATTCTGTTGTGGTGCTGCCTTGCGGTTGATAGTTGTTTCATTTAACTTATGCTGCAAAAAATATACTGATATCTGCTGGGGATAAATTTTGTCAAAGAAGGAGAAAGAAGAGGGGGAGCGGTCTTCGTCATGGGACATGGCACACATCGGCGGATGTAGGGTAATTAAACAGCACGATGAAACCAGTTTCACTGATCGATGTGATTGGCGTAGGAGGCTCACGAAAAGGGTTCAACTTAAATTGAGGACGACTCAGCGAGCAATTGAACGAGAGCACAAAGAGAGCGGACTGGGTCAGGGAACAAACGTGTGTTAAGGACATATTAGTAGAAATTAAGAAGAAGAAATGCACGTGGGCAGGGCGTGTAATGCGAAGGCAAGATAACCGTTGGTCATTAAGGGCAACAGAGTGGATCCCAAGAGAAGGCAAGCGTGGCAAGGGGTGACAGAAAGTTTCGTGGGCTGAGGAGATCAAGCAGTTTGCGGGGATACATTGGCCGCAGTTACCACAGGACCGGGATGATTGGAGATCTATGGGAGAGGCCTTTGCTTTGCAGTGGGCGTAGACAGGCTGACGATGATGGTGGGGTGATGATGACGATGGTAAATAGGTGTGACATGCGATACAGGACGCGCACTGAGACTACGGGCCTTTACAAGTGATTGATGAAGAAGCCAGAAATCGCCTTGATGATAACGAGGGTGTTGATGATATCACTCTAGTTTGCCCAAAAGAAAGCAAAGGGGAAAGGGGTGGGAGACTCCTAGGATTCCTCCCTACAAGGTGGCGTCCTGCAGACCTTGGGCCGGAGCGGCATCTTCGGCCAGCTGGACGACCTAGAGGTGCGTTTAAGCGTCTGAGCTCAGCGACAGGGCCTCCCCTGCTTCGGAAGGTGTTTGTAGAGTTAGTGACCGAGCCTCGGAAGCCGAAATCGTGCGAGTGAGGGGTGGTTGGTGGTGCGCACAACTTGCAGAGTTCGGGATAAATGTCTTTGCATGTTGCAGGTTTAGGGAGTATATTAGCCCGTAGGTGACGCCAGGCTACAGAATATCGTCTAGTTAGTGTGAAATTCGGTCTGAAATATTCATGGCGCTCCATGGGATAGGGTTGCGTGGTGTCCCGGTAGGATAACAGCCTGCCCCTAGCCCCTTGACGTAGCCGGATGGGTCGTCGGGGTAATACCGTGAGCTAGAACCTTGGGCTGCCTCATGAGCTGACCCGCTGCGGTGGCTCAGTGGCTAAGGCGTTGCGCTGCTGAGCACGAGGTCACGGGTTTGATTCCCGGCCGCGGCGGCCGCTTTTCTGATGGAGGCGAAAAGCAAAAACGCCCGTGTGTACGAGATTTCGGCGCACGATAAAGATCCCCAGGTAAACAAAATTAATCCGGAGCCCTCCACTACGGCGCGCCTCATCGCCTGCGTTGCGTCGGCGCGTTAAACCCCACAATCAATCAATCAATCAATCAATCAATCAATCAATCAATCAATCAATCAATCAATCAATCAATCAATCAATCAATCAATCAATCAATCAATCAATCAATCAATCAATCAATCAATCAATGCCTCATGAGCTAACTCGTTGCCTTGGAGAGATGCGGGGCCGGTGTCCAGATTAGTTGAATGTCGCGCATACTATAGTGGCCAGGACCGAACGTCAGACGCATTGGGCTGTGTTGAAGATTCTGCCAATTTGGTATTTCCGGAGAGTGGTTTTGGAGTTGCTCACAACACTTTTAGCCGTAGTGGAGGCGGTTGCATGCGCGATGGTTGCCTCTCATTCTTGCTCAGCCTGATTCGCGTAGATGGAGGCTGATGCTAAGAGAGTTGCCGTTGGCGTTTATTTCCGCTATGCCTATGGCGCACGCAAAGTGGTTTCGAAAACATGAGATACGTTAGGCGAAAACATAAGATACGTTAGGGTTGTCCTGGAAACTCTTGGGCAGGGCTAACGATTGAGCATGGCGGTGACCCTGGTAATCTAGTGGTCGCACGTGCCTGGTTGCAGGAAAGATGTTGGTGCTCTTTGAGGGCGAAGAGGGAGGAACTGCTTCGTTTCATGTTTGCTGGAGTACGGAATTAGAAGATTCTGCAGTAGAAGGCGACCTGCATGACTGCTAGGTAGGGTATGTTGATACCCGTAGCCATGAAGTATTCGATAAATACCGTGATGGGAATGCCCATGGCCTTTTTGTGGGCTTTACGTACTGTACAGTCAATTTTATCTTGTTCAGCTTTCTTGAGTGAGACGTATAGAGTGACGCATGCGACTCTTCTTATAATGAAGACCTACACGAGCTGGATGAGGTTGCGCTTTTTCAGTCCGTGGTGGCAGGGCGCAATACGGGCATAAGGCGGCTGATTTGTTGGGCACTACCATAGAGGGCTTTGATGGTATCCGAATTTGACCCTGACTTGTGAATTCGGAGTCCAAGCGCACATATGTAGGGTGCGTACGATGGGGAGGCCGCGGTGTCGTAGTGTAAGCTGCACGCCAGTAGTGGAGGTACCTGGGCGGGGGCGTTGGCCGGGAGGTAGGTCGAGAACCAGTTCGGATTTCGGTGGAGAGCATATCCGACCGCGTTGTTCAACGTTTGCGTGCACTATGTCGACAGCTTGATGCAACTGCTCTTTGATGTGTGCATCGCTGCCTCGACCCGTCATATTGTGATATCAACTGCGTATAAACTTTGATGCACATGCGGGATAGTAGAAAGGAGAGGAACGAGCTTCTTTATTACTACAAGAAATAGAAAGGGCGATAGGACCGATCTCTGCGGGCTGCCGCGGTTCTACCCAGGTGAATTTTGGCCGATTCTACCACCAATACATGTTTACACATGTGGTTCGTAGGAAAGGCTTAATGTAGTTTACGTTTTGGGCCGATAAGGAGGTTTATAAGACTGTTCAGGACCGCATCATGTCGAGCGTGATCAAAAGCATTAGTTAGGTCAAATGTCACGATGGATGTAGTGTTCTCGGCTTGACATCCCGGGGGGTTGAGGATGATGTTATAATTGGAACATGACAACTTGCAGAGAGAGCCATGGTCTGGTCGGAAGCCGAACATATACGAGGAAAATAGCCGCGAAGCGCCCATGTATCGAGTAAGGCGCGCGACAGGACCATGTGCTCCACGAGTTTTGATACCCAGGATGCAGGCGGGATGGGCCGCATGCAGTTGTTCTGAAGCTTTCTCAAGGTTCTGGTCATTAAACCTTCGAAACAACAATCAGATCAGACCCGCCGCGGTGGGTCAGTGGCTAAGGCGTTGCGCTGCTGAGCACGAGGTCGCGGGTTAGATTTCCGGCCGCGGCGGCCGCTTTTCTGATGGAGGCGAAAAGCAAAAACGCCCGTGTGTACGAGATTTCGGCGCACGATAAAGATCCCCAGGTGGGCCAAATTAATCCGGAGCCCTCCACTACGGCGCGCCTCATCGCCTGCGTTGCGTCGGCGCGTTAAACCCCACAATCAATCAATCAATCAACAATCAGATCAAGAAGACGAAGGCAGAAAAACTCCAAAGGGGATGGTAACAAACAAACCAAACCGTGGAAGCTATCAGCATTAGCCACAAAGATGGCATGTTAGCCTGCAGAGAATTGGCCAAGAATAAGAAATATTACCGCCAGGTGTAGTGAAGAGGAATCATATACAAAATACTAAGAAAGTTCATTCAGCTTATGCACAATAAATTCTTCGCTTGCCAGTCTCTGGCAGGGTGATCACGCTTCTTCAACGTTTTCTTTTTTTATATTCAGATTGTATGTCCACCGGGTTGTGGCTTCGCAAAGTACGCCACAATATTTTACGCCCCGTGACGGCAGTGCTACGGTCTCCCAGGGGAAAGGCTTATTCGGAAATGGCGCTGTTAGCCGCGGTCGTAACGGCACAACAAACACCTGTTTATACGGCCCCCAGATCGGTGCGATACGATAGCAGCGCGCTCAGGCTCCTTCGTGTACTCCCTGTTCGCGGCTCGCGGCGCGACAATTTACGACGGCCCCGGCGTGTCTTTCGGGGTCGCTTCCCTTTCCCTCGCTATTTCGGACCTCTCGTGGACCGACCAGCAGGCCAACTTTAGCATCGTCACGTCCTTGCACCCATCCTCCGCTCTATTTCTCGTTCTTTTTCTCGTTTATGCGACCATATAAATTTTGTTGCGCGTGAATGCTAACCACGAACGGCCAGGTTCGCCTCAAGGGGCTCGCCATACCGCCGTGGTCGTGACCACTTCTCGCCCTCATGCTTCTTCTTTGCGAGTACGCCCACCTACCGTATATCTCTATCTTAACTTCTATCTCTACCTATCTCTCTATTAGCACTAAGATGTTGGTACCTGAGTCTCCGGACATGTAGGAGTGAGTTAATGGGGCCAACGTTCGTAGATAGTCGTTCTGGGATAATTATACCTCTATGCCACAAAACAACGCCGCATACTCGACGTGGGTATAGTGGAAATGACAGAATATTGGAGAAGGAGGCTGTCTGGGAGTCGAAATTTTCGTAAGGGAGGAGGAACGTTAGAATAGATCAAACACTTTTCATAATTTACCTCAAATTCCCGCTCCGCACTAATGGGGGGGGGGGGGGGGTTAGTGGTTGTGAAGGTGGAGATTTCCCTTTCCGTTTGTCTTTCCACGCTCCCTGGCAGGCTATCTTCGCCCGGACGCGCAGTCAACAGGAATCGGTTGAGCTGCCTGTTTAAATTTTATCGCGTTTGAATTGCCAGCCTCTTTTTCTTCTTATGCGCTTGGTTTATTTCACAGCACCACCTGTTGACGGGGAGGAGGAGGGGGGAGTTATCTCTGCATCTGTGGAATGGTCAATGACAAAACCTCGGCTCCGCAATTCCGCACCACCTACAATGGTGGTGTCCAAATTATCGCTATACATTTGCCAACGAGCCTAATCTAACCGCTCATTTTCGTTAGCGTCATTGTCCTGATCGTACGGGTTGGCTGAGGAGGTAAGGTTATAGAGAAAATCTCTCTTTAGAAGTAATTGGTTAGAATACTTATTATGATGACATCTCGCAGGTGTACCTACACACGCGATGCCTCGCATACTTCCCATCACGTTTGGTCGGAACCTGGTTGTAGAAGGAGTGCTGTTTGCGTCATAGGACGCCTTTCTAAAATGGCTGCAACTGCCTAATTGCTATCGATAACGTTAGTTCAATGGGACCGCAGGCAGTCTTCCAAGTCATTGATCCTCCACAAACGTCGAATGGCGGGCTCCACTTATACCATATTTTCGAGTTATTCAGGCACAGATGGAGAACTCAGATGGGTGTGGCATCAGGAAATAGGAGAGAGCGAAGTCGGCGATCAGATAAGCTTTAGTTTTAGTATAGCGATAGGGCACCCACTAATGGTGAACGAATTATCTGACATCTAAATAGCGCAAACAATTGCTGGGCTGTAGCGTTAAAATACCATTTCTCACACTTATAAATGCATTATACAAAGTGCCGCCCGTACCACAAGGAACAATGGATGTCAGAAAAACACTTGCCGTGTTGTTGCCCTTAAGTCAATTGCCTTATATATTATTTTCTACCTATCTTCGCACATATGTTCAGCGTTGAAAAAGGAAAGTTCCCGCGCACGGCGAGTGAAATCGGGAGAGGCGAACCTGGAAGCGAGTTTGGCTTGCTGCTCGGAATGGCAAAGCAATATACGCGAATCGCCCGCATATAAAAACGCTTAGTCTCAGAAACCCCTCCAGGCGCAGGCGCCTAAGTGGGGGGAGTATTCACACTGTTCTGAGGAAACCAATCTAATGAAAAAATAGTAGTACGGCTTTAGTAGGACGCGCCGCCGTGGCAGCAGATTGCCAAGGTCCGAGCACGTCAATTTGTGATGTCTACTGAAACTTGAGGTAATAACATATTTGTACATATTTATATAAAACCGCTACTTCCGGTGTTTCCTCGCAATTTTCGACTGCTTCCTCTGTTCCGCACACATGTTCACGATGCAGCACAAAGAAAGATTGAAAAGAGACGGGAAACTTACTAGACTGGCTGTGCTTCATGTTTTCGTGGTTGTACTGCGTAGTTCATCCTTCTGCCCCAAGCCTTTCTAACTATGTTTGCTCTAGCAGAAGTTATCGGCCCAAAAAAAGTTCTGCAGCTGAATAAATAGCTCATTTGGTACGTCTCTAAACACTCGTGTGGTCTGAATCGTAAAAAGCAGAGGGAGTAAAGGAACATGTACACTGCCGAATAATGTCCCTGTTTTGATTTCCCAAGGAAAAGAGACCACAAGTCTGTCCTATCTTTATACGTAAATACTAACGCCATCCTATTCAAGCTAAACATTATTTGTTGTCGTATTTTATTACGGTATCTTGAATTTTGCCAAGGAATTGGTCTCCTGTGCTGTTGTAGAAGGTCCCTTTTTTGGGTCACAGTTTCTTTCTTCGACTGCCCGCTTCAACCTTTAGCCACTTTCTTATAACAGAGCGTTATTTTTTGCTAAAATGTACATTGACCGTTCTTTTTTTTTCCGGGAGGGGGGGAGGGGGGTGGCGGGGGATACGTTCGTGTGATCTCCAATGTACAATTGAACTGCAATGAGTTCAAAGGTTTTACACAGTTATTGCTATTTTTACGTGCCTTAGTTTGTTGCACTAAGTAATAAGATATGACAACATATACTTATAATATATATTCCATCAAATGTTAATATTTGCCGCGTCATAGAGGGAAGGGGGTGCATGATGTCCCAATGTAATGCCTCAGTTTCGTGGAATCTTTGGTTGTGCAGTTCACAGAGATAGTAAAGAAATTCGTCAGAGCACTTAAGTCTGCTTACGTACTTTGAACGCGAAAGTCTGGCGATACGTAATAAACAACTGGTTTACTGCCGCACGTGTTTGCGTCTCTTTCGTCGCTTACGTTCTTTCGTCACACGGCACGAACTACGCCAGCAAGCAGGCTAGCACACGCTACAGGTTTCTCAGAATCAGGGTTCTGCGCAGCTGGTGTGCGACTCTTCTGTGCCTTCAAGTTCAGGTGAGATGCGGCAGGCACTATTCTACAGTTTTTACGTTTTCAATTAATATTTTTGAGGAATTTGTGAAGTGGCCACACTGCCCCTCAAAGTTCCCGATTACTGGCCGATCTCGGAAATGTGTATGCGCTACAAAAAAGGGAACAACAACAACACAACACGTTTTCCACACTGGCAACGCGCGCCGCAAAGTCACCCACGAGAGTGACTGCGTCTGTGGAACGCGTCGGTCTGCTCCCCGGAGGTTTGGCGCGCGCCTCATTGTAGCTGCAGTGATGTGCTTCTTCTTGGGTGACTTCTAGCTTTTGTATTGTATAATAATCGCACGTTTTCTATGCAGTAGAGAAAAAAAAATTGCGGAGATAGCGCAGGTGGTAGAGCACAGGGCTGGTACTGTGCATACCCCGGTTCAAATCCTATCGCATCACAGGTGATTTTTTTCTCTTTACACCGGCGGCGATTTCCTTCACCGGACACCCGGACGACGATTTTTCACAGAATAAAGTACTGAAGGCTGTTGCCTTAGATTAGGCTGTAACAAATTCAAATCAGAGATGTATTTATGCATACACGGTTGGGAAAGCTTTTACAGGGGAGGTAACACACTTTCTCGGAAATGCCTTTTCAAGGTATACGTTGCGAATAACGGACACGCATTGAGACTTTCCGCCGTTCTATTGCGAAAGCATTGGAGCGAAAAAATTCCGGCATCGATGGAGTCGGGAGCAGCAAATCTACTCATATAACCACGTCTCTGCTAAGCGTGTAATAGTGCCTGGTCCAAATTAAAAAAAAAAAAATTCAAGAACCGAGCAGTAGTGCTATACGCAACGTGTAGGCATGGGCACAGCCACGTGGAAAGTGGAAAGCCGGAGGTGGCTACGTTGGGCGGGCAGTGCCACGTCAACAAGCACTACCGGTGCTAGCCTTACTCAACACCGCAACAGTCACCAGAAATCTACTGCAGCAGCAAAGTACTCGAGGCATTGTTCGACTATCTGGACGAGATTAGCGTCATTACATTGATTTAGAGTTTAGAAGACAGACTTTCTAATCCCACTAATCACAATCTGAGTGTCATTTTTTTATTTTTCTGTCTTCTTTTATTTCTTCTCTTCCTTCATCTTTCTTCTGCCCTGCTCTCTATGGGGCCTTTTTCCCTCTCCCCCTTCCCCCGCTGAGTAGCATATCGGTGTAGAAATTCCGGCAAGCATTCCGGCTTTCTCTTCTAACAAAGAGCCTCCTATCTCTCTCTCCCCGCTGCTGGTGACTGTTGCCTTGAGAGACCTGGTTGCGGTGCTGGTGACTGGTGAGAGATCTGGTGCAGTAGATCTTCCAGCGATATCGTCCAAACAATTGCGGTCTACAGCCAACATGCTAAAATAGAAACTATAAAGAATAACCTGCGAAACTCGGAAACAACATCCGTGTTTGGAGTCGCAGCTCCAAACCTGGGCCGCTTGGAGCCACAGCTCTGCGCTTGAAGCCAGAGGTCGAAGCGCAGAGAGAGAGAGAGAGAGAGAGAGAGAGAGAGAGAGAGAGAGAGAGAGAGAGAGAGAGAGAGAGAGAGAGAGAGAGAGAGAGAGAGAGAGAGAGAGAGAGAGAGAGAGAGAGAGAGTAAACCATAATTGAAACCGAGGAAAGGCTTCGGAAAGGCGTCCTCATTCCGGGATACCTTGAGCTCGGAACGCGTAGACAGCCCTTCCGAACGAAGGTGACCAAGGCTCTCTCCCAAAGCTCTGTTGAATTGTGGATGCTTGAGGGGGGGGGCGCATAGATTTGGCGCAAACCCTACTATGTGTTTGAGGGTTTTGAGTTCTCCACGGAAGCATAAAAACGGAGAAAATCGTGTGAGATTAAAAGACTGCCTTCCGGTTGGGTGACGAAGGGTATGAACCAGCAGATGGCGGAATAACGGTAAGTCTGCGCCATGAAATTGGGCATTAGTAATTCTGGTAAAAATTAGCGCGCGACTACAACAAGGACGATAGAAGGACGACAAACGCAAGCAAATTAGTAATTCGGCATCAATAGGGTTCAGGTGTACAGGCATTTTTTTTACTCTTTGCAGAAATTCAATGCGTTTGTTGTGTGAGAGCAATACAACAAGCAGGCGGGGCATACATCATCACCAACCGAATTACAGAAGCATGCGGACCCACGCGGCCCGGGCCGTGCGATCGAAGCGCAGGGCGCCGTTCAGGAGACCGCGGGCCCGGACCTCGCGCCTATACGGGTTGGGGGCAGGAGCAGCAAGAGGAAGGATCCCGAAGACGGGGCCGGGACCCCGTGGCATTTTGGAGGCCGGTCACTCCCGCAGGCTCCGGCTTGTGTTCGCCACGTGGCCCCTCTCCGACTCCACATTGGAGCGCGCGGGTGGTCGCCGGCGCGTTGATAAAGCGCACCGACCGGAATAAAACTGCGAGGAGGGATACGAAGTGTCCCGAGAGATTTGTGCTCGCGAGTTGCGATATAGAAACCATCCTTTTTTTCGCAGAATGTGGCGCGACTCTGGCTCCACCCGAAAAAGATGTCATTTTGTGCATGCGTTAGGTAATATACATAAAATAAGTTTAACGCGTTCTTTCGTCTGAGAATGTGAACGTTGCAAATATAAACTAACAAGCCCCAGCACAGTGGTGAAACGACAAAAATAGTAGATAGTTTGCCATCGTCAACCATGAAACATCACGCGAAAGCTCATTTTTTGGACAAGGTTAGGCATTGCTGTACCTTTTTTTCATCGGTTGTAATTAATTTTTTGCAGTCGTGATGTCATTTGACCGTGGAAGTTGGCCTTATTTGTATATGAACTCATCAGCGTGAGCCTAGATATCTTTAAAGATGTTGGGTACGCAATTTTCCATCAATTTCATGTCTATGGTTTGTATGGTTGTGGGTGTAGCAAGGCGAATTTCTTCTGTGGATGCTTCAAACTGCGATCTCACCTTATTTCGCACTCATACAAGCTGGAAAAGTTGTCACGAGGCTAGGCGCTACGTCCGGCGCAACGCGCACTGCCCATACATCACGTCGGACGCTTTTATAATAGACAAAACCAGCCGGCGTGGCTTAGCCGGTAAGGCATCCGCGTCGCAATTGAAGCTATGCAGGTTCAACGTGGCGAAAATGTCCTGAATATTTGCGCTGTGCCAGAGAAATACGACAAGCAGACGTGCGTCCGTGCGTGAGCACGCACATACACAATAGTTTTGTGCTACATATTCATCACTAATGAATGCCTCAATAGTAGAACTTTGTGTAAAATTAGTACTTCTACGCATTACGTGGCCAAAAACTACTTCAAATCAGCGGAAGGCAGACGGAAAAACACATTCTAATTAAGCTGTTGAGAAATATTTTAGGGGTCCCAACCAAACCATAAGGCACACCTAATTAGAAGGGTAAGAATGGGGTGTAGTGCATTCGGCAGGCATTCTCGGATAAGCAATGGCAGCCTACCATTGTCCCTGAAGGAGAAAGTGTATGACAGCTGCATCTTACCGGTACTTACCTACGGGCCGAAACATGGATGCTCACTAAGAGGGTTCAACTTAAATTGAGGACGACTCAGCGAGCAATGGAACTGAAGATGATAGGTGTAACATTAATGGACAAGAAGAGAGCGGAGTGGATCAGGGGACAAACGCGTGTTAGCATATTAGTAGAAATTAAGAAGAAGAAATGGACGTGGGCAGCGCATGTAATGCGAAGGCAAGATAGCCGTCGGTCTTTGAGGGTATCACAGTGGATCTCTAGAGAAGGCAAGCATGGCAGGAGGTGGCAGAAATTTAGAGGGACAGATGACATCAAGCAGTTTGCAGGGATTAAATTGGCCGCAGTTAGCACAGGACCGGACTAATGGAGATCTATGGGACAGGCCTTGGTCCTAAAGTTAGCGTACACAGGTTGATGAGCTTGATTTTAGGAAAGAAATATCACGTTGCTAAAGCTCCGCTGAGCTTAAACATGGGCATGACGGAGTAAAACAGTCCTTAGTAATTCAGGCGTTTGAATTAACCAACCGCAGGGACCCGCAACAAATGCAGGGTAAAGTGAAAACAATTCACCGCGGGGCTGGCTCCAACGGCTGTTATCTCACCCGCATCCACATAATTAAGGAATTTCCCTTGGCGTGGAGCCAAAACTCTGACATCCTCAACGCTTTGTCATCGTTCTGTTGTGGCTGTGTTTTTTTTTTGGCCGCCATCGTTCTTCTGTTGAAAAGTAAAGACTGAAGCCGCTGTAGCTTCTCAGAAGCAGGTAATCGCCATATTGCATTGCCCGTAAGGTAGTCGTTGATGTGGTAAGCGTTACGGCGCGCGCGCTCTCGGAGTACCTTTTGTAGGAACAGTACTTTTGTGTTCCGTATACGTATCAAAGGCAGTCCTCCAGCGGTGGCCAATCAGTATGCTCTTTTCTTATTATGTGAGCAATGAATGAGGCATGTCTGCAAAATTTTTGTGCTGATCAGGCAAAAAAAAAAAAAAAAAAACGAGATAGCGCAGATAGAGCGTGGAAAAAAACTGACTTCGATAGTGGAGGGAGCAGCCCTCGCAACAGTGGCGACGTTGCCAGGGCGACGACGAGTCGAAGCGTAGCTCACCACCTATGGCTCCGCCAAGGGGCCGGTTCCGGCGAACGTCATGTGTATGGGTCTCGTGACTTCCGCAGGCGCTTTTACGCGTTGTAGGATCGAGTCTGCAGCCAGTGCGGGCGGCACAACACGGAAGAATGGGGATGGCGCGACCTAAGGACGATGATAATGAAAAAAAATGAGCAACAGGCAGCCTGTGACGTTGCTAAAGCGAACAAACGAGACCACGGTGACGGTCAGAGCGCTAATCCCGGTTGGCGGGGACGTGCGAGAAACGCTGCGTCGCGGACTTCTGAAGCCGGCGCAAGGCATGTGCATCGTGCGGAACCTGAAGTTCGCGGGGGAGGCGGGCGACATGCTCACGCTGTCCTCGGGATTCCTTAATAAATCTTCAATTATTTTGTGTTGCCCACCCCGCCATATCTCAGATAACGGGAGGATCGACTTTTCCCATCTTTTTCTAAAGAACGTCAGGAAAAAGCTTTGTTTTGTGCGAGTTATTCTAAGATCGACGTTAGGTTTGTTACCTTTAAAAGACCGGAATAGAGCAATATTTGGCACCTCGTGATGTGGCCCCCTTGAGGAGAACCCGCAAAGTACACTGGAATATTGATAAACGCAACCTGAGTACCGACAACATTGTTTTGATTGATTGTGGGATTTAACGCACCGACGCTACAAAGGCGATGACGCGAGATGTAGTGGAGAGATGCGGATTTTGGCATCCTTAACGAGCGGCGAAATCACGAACAAACGGGCGTTCCTGCTTTTGGCCTCAATACCGACAACGTATGTATACAGTACGTTGTGTTTATCAGGGCAATGCAGTTGCAGCGACAAACGCTCGCGCTTTTGCGGTTTAAATGTTTCGGCGAATGAAGACCACCAGTAACAAGTATTGAAGCCAGGACTCACAAAGCTGCTGTCTTTCCAATACATTCATGTGAACGGGAAGCTATGTCACTTCCAATCACTGAGCGATGAAAAAAGAGACCATCGATGATTGCTTTCGCTAATGCGGCTGTTTTTTGAAAACAGTGTCATCTATCGCTTGCCCGACCGAACTTCTGAGTGTTCGCAACGGACTCGACTATTCTGCTAATCCAAAGAGACGAAATATTTGTTTTGTTAGGGAAAATATTTGTGCATTTCATAAACAGAAATACAAAACGACTCGAAGAAAGTTACTTCGTTTGTACTGAAATTTTTTTAGACGATTTACGGTTGCCGGAATTTCACTTGATGGCTGCTGCGGCAGAAAACAAGGTGTGGTGCCTTATAAAGGTTGGTCTTCAAGGTCTGTCATTTTAGTACACTTTTCTTGTTTTTTTAATGAATAAAAAGTGGCATTTGTTTGTAATTATTACTTCAGATTTGCTCCTACACCTAGGCAAATGTAGTTTCAGGTATTCATCTTAACCAGTGCTTAGAAAAGCGAACGCACTGCTCGGAGGAGCGTATTTAGTTTGCATGCTTGTTATAAAACAATAATTGCAGAAAAAAGCTACGGGACTGTTTTTTTAAGCTAACTCCCAAACTTGGCAATTGTGAACAAAATAGTAAAACACGCCATCTTGTTTCAGCCGTTTTTGTCGACGACACCGAACTTCTTTTCATCCTAATGAGAAACCGTAACGAAATGAAAAGTACTAAAGCTTCGAACACAGATACAGACGCACGAGACTCTAAGCAGACAAATACTCCGATTATGTCGCACAACACGAACAAATATCGGCTCTCCCTTGAACCGACAGTAGCGGAAAAAAATACGACGGCAGTTATAAATAGCCGTTCATTGCAAAAATTGGTATTGCAGAAACTTCTCACGCACATTGCGGTAGCCAATAATATACCACGCTATTCTGGCATTGCCAATTCTTCCTGAGAAATTCTATGATAGGACTGATTAACGTGTTTACATCGTAAGAACGAGTGTAATAAAAAGCTAAATATTTCAAGTCAAGTTTATTAGCCAGAAATACACCTGGGGGGAGGGGGAATAGGCGGAGGGGACCATGGGCTAAAAGCAGACTTAACAGCCTGACTGGGCCCACGAACCGTTACATGACATTGGTAGTAAGACACAAAAAAATATTCACAAGCTTCACTTTTAAAATAAAACATATGGACAGCGAATTTCTGTGCTCTACACAATGGGATACGAATAAGGTAACAGTTTCAGTACATCATAAAAAGCAATCTCCGGTAAACAATTCTCATACTATCTCCAACTTCATCAGGCTCTGAAGAACAAAAAAGAGCCCCTGTATTACAGAAGGAAATGTATAAGAAAAACACTAAAAAATATAAGAAAAATAGGGTATGAGAAAAACCTTATGAGCTTCGAACGGTCCATATTAATTACTTTTGTCAGTCAACAATTGGTTATTTCTTTTTTCCTGTCACAGGCAAAAAAAAAAAAACACTTTTCACTGCCCCAGACAAAAACTCGCTACAAAGTCGTATCTATTTAGAATTAACGGCTAATTGTGTTCTGGTGATTGGAACTTGTAGTTATCCCTGAATTCCCTCTGGTGGCAGTTGCCTGTTTTACGGGTATTATTTCATTGAGTGTTGGCCTGAGCATTTTGAGGATTTTGAGAGGATTTGAGGATGTATGAGGATTTTTTTCATTGGTAACAAAGAGAAGTATAAGGAGCGAAGAATTCGTAAATCGTACATGTAATTTGCTTTTGATTATGTTGTAACCTGAGCAGAAAGCCCGGGTGGAAGAAGAATAAACGAAGTTTGTAATATGGCGAACGGCTTTCTTTTGTGGGTGCAGGCTGAGTATTCCAATGATGCTTTTTTTGTAGTTTTCCACACTAAGCTACCCTAATTTTTTTCCAAAACGAATAGGTCATTGCAAATGTTCAGTTTAACTTTTTCTTGGAATACGCGGCGCGTGCGTGCTATCCCCCCAGCTACGCAAGAAAGTTTGAACGTATTTGTTTTAGCAAAAATCAGAATGAAGACCGAGAATGTTGTAATCATTTACTAATTCTACAATAGAATGGCGTACTTTAGCGTGTATTTCAGCTCAACCCTTCTGTTTTTAGCTCGGGAAAGAATTGCTTTCGTGTTCGTTGTTTTAGCCTTGATTGGGTTTGAACATGAGCAATGAAATAACTTATCCAAAACAGCGTTACATTAAAGCATTAGGCCATTCTCGTCAGGACCAGAAGGAAGTATAGTATTGCCATCAGCATATATTACAAATTATGCGTTTAAGTCAATGTGCTGATGTCATAGGTATAAATTAAAAAGCAGGAGACCTAGCACGCTGCCTTGAGGAACACCATTTAAAATCAACAGAAAGGTAGACTGTTGGCCAGAATATGCGCTGACTGTATTCTGTTTTCTAGATTCAATTTCATTAGTGCTAGGGGCTTCCCACAAATTCACAATTGCGATAATGTTTACCTAATATAATATGGTTAAGACAGTCGAATGCTCCGCTGAAATCAATCAAAAGTGCTAAATTGAAGTTACTGTTTTCCCTATTGGAAATTGTGTACTCGTTAATAGGTAGCAAGGATGTTTCAGAAGACCGTCCTTTCACGGCTTCCCTTCCTCGCAGCCCAACAGTATATCCGCTTTTACCCAGTAAACAGTTCTAATCGGTAACGCTTTCTTGTCGAGGGATGTTCGCGACAGGTCAACATCTTCATTCTTTGATAATTAAACAGGTCACAAGTATCTCTAAAGAAATCCAACACGTGCATAAAACGCTCTATACTGGATATCACGGTATTAAAATAAAGGGGATCCTGGTCCGCGGCAGGTTTACCAACCATCAGGTAGCACAAGCACATCTGCGATGTTCCCCGCTTCGTCCGGGACACTTCCAAAATTTGATGATTTTGTACGATTGTACGGCCGAAACGCACCCTTGTTTGTCCAAATCTTTCTCCGAGTCTGATCACACTGCGCCAGAGCTACTTGACAATCCAATCCAGTCTTGCACCAACTGACATCGTTATCACTGCAAAGCTTAAAACACATATTCGGCAATGCGTACAGATTGAATCGGTCACTACCACTACAACGTTGTATCCGAGGAGCAGTTGAGCATAAAAGACAAAATCGCATCCAGTTTGGGGCACCCATGTCTGACAACCCTCGGCCACATTCTTTAGAAGAAGTGTCGCAGGGGCCAACATTGTTACCCTCGACAGTATTCCCAGGGCTTCTTGATAAGGGTGGCGTGAGCCACGCTGAAGATTTAGTAAGTGACCAGTGGTTTAGCTTGTTAGTAGTTTGGACAAGGCAGTTCGGGTCCTGCTGTGTTGTAGCTAGAATAAAGTAGCATGTAATATATTAAGTGCGAATGCACTTATTACGCTACCCTGAGTCACGCTTCTGCCGCCGTCCGTCTTCAGCCGCAGGTGTTATCGCGCGCGCGCCTCCTCGCCCTTAGCAACGGCGCGGAGCGGAGGGGAGAGCGTGCGTAGCAACGGCGCCATGACGTAGTACGCCACGTGACGTCGCGCGCTCTCGCCTCCTCTCCCCTTCCGCTCGCCGTGACGTCACGCACTCTCGCCTCCGCTCCCCTTCGCTCGCCTGCCGTTTGCGCGCTCTCGCCTCCTCTCCCCTTTCACTCGCCTGCCATTGCGCGCTCTCGCCTTCTCTCCCGCTTCGTTCGCCTGCCGTCACGCTGCGCGAGGGTTTAAAGGCGAGGCTGTCGCGGCCCGAACGTGATCACGCGGGGGTGTTAATGTAACTAACGGGCAAATGCCACCAAATTTCAACAAACTCCCCCTCATAGCATCACCCGTGCATTCGCACTTCCTCATGCTCCCCTTCGGGGAAATGTGGGGGAATCTTTTTATTCGGCTGCTACAAATTCCTCCCTTCTCCTTAATAACATCTTCCTAATGCCATCCTAGCGAGCATGGCAGGTGTGGATAGGTAGCAAATAAGAGATAAATAGCAAATATCGTAGCAGATACCGTAATTGGACAGATAAAAGCGTATAATGCTGCAGGTGGCCCGGGGTGGGGTGTTATATATAGTGGGATTCAGCTCTAACCTTGTTAAAAAAGTGCTATAAATTTAAAGTGCGCGGTCGTTTGACTACAGGAACGACAATGCAGTGCTTCGAATTCATAGTTTTTTACATATTTATTTCACTCCTTCTTGTGAAATTTTATGGTCTGCCCCATATGGCAATGGACATAACGTGAACAATTCTTGCTAGGGAACCATCGGGCTGTCGGTTCCGGCAGAATTGCTGCTAGTACGCATGCAGGCATGAAAGCCTGAAGTGGATCGTTTCATTTTCCGAGGAAATCGCGCATGCAGTACGTGTGTGTCACGGTCATCCAATTAGGCGCTGACGCACTCTGAAATCGGCTGATGAAGCACATTACCTGTCAAGCATCTTAAGAAGAGCTGGCCAGCAAAGACAAAAAGAGAGAAAATTCAGTTCATTAACAGAAGTCCGTCCGTCGCAGATCCGGAAGAACGCTGATAGCATCACACGGACAGTAACGGGAAATGAGGTGCCCCTGAATTTTCATGCTGGTGCAATATCCTTGACCGTGGAAGCACTACTGAATAACTTTCCGGTACACGGGCGTCTAAATGGCTTTTCACAGCTCATTGATATTTCCGTCATTAGCCAACCATATGAAAGAAGTTTGTTTCTCACGTCTCTTTTTTGTTTGTTTGTTTCATTTTTCCTCGGCAATATCTCATTTTTCCTTATTTTCGCTCTGTGCGAAGGCTGGCAGTTGTCGCCCGAAACCCTACAGTCAGGCGAGTTCCTGTCTCTCATCCTGATGTTATTCTAATGGTTCGCGTCGACGTTTTTTGGCGCTCAGCTGCAGGCATCTCATTTAGTCTGTCGTACTGCATCTCATTCCGTCCCCCGCTAACCTCTCCGCGCAAAGAAGCACAAATATATCGCCACTGCGGACTCCCATTGGGAAACCATATATTATGTTGGGTTAAGCCCCGTCTGCATAATCGTTTTCCGGAACTTTATCAGTGACAGCAAGGAGCAGCCTTCATAGACAGGTCCGCGAGAAGGTTATTCAACATGCAACGTAAGACGAAGTGCGATTTGGTTTATTTCTGTGTCGTTAAAAGACCATGAAACAGCTTCACCAATGCGGGCGGGGTTCAAACATAAGGACTGGTGAGAAGTCAATTTGCTGACGGCGGCGTAAGTTTTCTCCACTGCATCCCGGCGGATAGTTGGTGGCGCTCCTGACGTGTTTCCATTTTAGTGGAAAGCCGTACGACGTCCTTAACCTGTCGCCTGCGCAAAGGTTTCCATTACATGGCATGAGCCAGAGGGAAAAAAAATCTCCTATGACGTTGTGCTGTTCGGAAAGTTCACAGCATGCAGAAGAAAAAATAGGCAACAAATCAGAAGAACATGAAACTTTGCCGGTATGTAGGGACGACCTCTTTGGGCGGTGAAAGCAGAAGGGTAAAGAGAATAAGGCCTAGTTTTATTCCTGCAGGCGGATCTTTGCCCCGGGACTCTAAAAGTGAAAACGAAACACAGTGACAAGATGCAGCAGTTCTACATTAGGAAATACGACGAAACGTTGTTGGACGCATTTTGGGCTGGGCGTCGCTTACGCTGTTGTGGGTTCGACGAGCATGAAGCTGAACATCGATATCGGTCTTTTGTCTGAAACTATGTTGAGCCTTACCGGTAATGGAGGTAGAAGAAACGCGCTTCGCAAATAGAGGATGTGCCGTCACGTAATCTAGAACACTACTTTATATACGCCAGCCTCCTCTCCGTACCCCGTCCTCAGTGCATCGTGGGCAATTACCACGCTCCCTATTGGCATACACAGTAGCCGCTGTGTCTAGCATGGTCACAGCCCCATCCGATTTAGGTAGTTTCGTAGTAGTCCCAGTGTTGATTAGACTGTCAGCGGGTCCGTGAGGCGCGGTAATAATGTTCACAGCGCAAAAGGCGTGAACGAGACACACAGACTGGCCCTCAACTGAAGTTTATTAGTTTATTTCTGGGACGTCTGTCTTATGAATATAGAAAATGTGAAAGCAACAAAAGAAGGAAAAAGAAAACAAAAGTGCTAACAAAACAACGGATCTGGTCATAAAAGCGTTGTTGTCACATGCTTGCGACCCATCAACCCGGGTAGTTTTTCTTTTTCTGTCCACAGCACGACAGAAGAGAAGCTTACACATTTTGCTCTTTTATGAGCTTCTATCATCTGCCTCGTGTATTGCTGTTTGTTTTTAATATTTAAGGGCGGCTAAAGATGCGTTCGCTCCCACAGTCTGTGCCACGCATGGCGAGATGGCCGCTAACAAAGGTTGCTCCGTAGCAGGTTTGTTCATTTACCCTGTTACTTATGGATACCCTTCGGATACCCTATATGGATCTTATGGATACCCTACATAAATAATGTAGCCCGTAATCCTAGACGTATTGCTAAACGTACCAACGCTAATGTGTGTTGCGGTCCAAAATTTGTAAGCCCTTGTAAGCATGTTTATAATAATTATGATTGCTTCGAAACTACTTACCACCCGAATGAGCGAGCTACCTACTACTCCATATACTGTGGACACTGCGACATAAACAGCTGCGCAGGTTAATCCTTCCTAATGAGGCAAAACTCCTTTGAGGAACGTACGTTTCTCCACTTACTCATCAATAATAAAATAAGATTGCATAGCGTGAACGTTCCCTAAGCCCTAAGGCCCTCGTTCTCCACCGCCGGTTTAGCTTATTGACGTGGCCGTCTTTGTTTCAAAGCATATGTAATTCAGTTTCGTTTGTTCTTCTTTGTCTTTCCACCTTCTTTGAATAAAAAAAAAAGCGAAAAGTTTCTTGTTTTATCTTGTGGACCGTACGAAATCATTACTTAAGAATTCGACGTCATGCATGCACGGCTTTCGCACGAGAGGGACTCGTGGGATGTTATTCAATTTCTAAAAAAAAAAAGAAAAGAAAACTTTTTTTTCTGTTTTGTTTTACCCCCTCAGCGGCATAAGTGCACACCCCGGAATGTCTTGCTTCGTGCGAGCTCCAAAATTAGCTGGATCAAGGTTTAGTACCGGGTGTACTAGCTAGATAAGGAACGGTTCTAGATAAGGCACTAGAGGCAAGGAACATGAACAAGGAGTACAATCGTATATCTTTAGCCCATAAACGACGTATCGGCATACGTCGTTTAGCAACGGGTAGCAAAGATCGTTCGTAGAGGGGTTTACGTAGCTCGCAAGAAATTTTCGCATGGCTTCGTCTGCGTTTGATATTTGGGTCTCCCAATGTTTGACGGTCGGTTGGGCGCAGTTAACAGCGAAGGTTGCACGAACTTTTAGCTTCCGCGCTTCCCTCAAATTTCTTCAGGAAGATATGGTAAATTTTAGAATTGGCGGTTGCTAATTCAAATATTAGCATGCGCCAATTTTTGATGAAGAGGGGGAACAAAACATCTATTCTTGTTCCACGACGAAGACTATAAAACTACGCCGAGTTTTGTCGCATTCCCTGTTCCAGTTAGTGAGCTATAGCGTTTGAACAAAACAATGTCGCCACTGAAGGGCCACGTCAAACCGCTATGAAACGGATATTGATACTCATTTTTTAAAAAAAAGAGAAAAACGCTATGAAACGGATATTGATACTACATTTCCAAAAAAAAAAAAAGCTTAAAGCGTGTTTGTTTTGTTGATTGAAACTTTAATTCTATGAAGTTTCATCTCACAAGCCAGTACGTGCACCTGCATCGCCGCTACAGACGACCGCAATTTAATATCGTGCACCGTTCCTTCATGTTGAGATAAGGCAGCATCTTGGCCAGTTTGCCCACATTGTGCACAGTTTATGGAGCTTGCGCCATAATTGTCTCGCACATTAAGGGTGGAAATCTGTGCGTACATATTTTGTTAACATTTTCGCAGCAGCAGAGAGGACTCAATCAACGCCACAATAATGTATGTGATGCTATTCACCACTTCCAAAAATATGCATGTTTCTTTTAAACGCTGTTTAAATTGATAGTGGATCCTATAGGATCATGTTCCTACGTTTTATCCCCAGAGGGTTTTTCTGCCGGCCTCATTTATATATTTTCCCGCTACTGACTGCGGTGAAGCCTGCAGCTTGTGACGGCATACACTGAAAGTTGAGTTTGAAAAAAAAAAAAAAGAACACAGAATTTTCTTTCGGTGATTGCGGAGGTTGTTTACAATGCCTGTCTGCGGTTTCTCCGCGAAAAGCAATTTGGGATGACTGATAAGAAAAAAAGAAAGATAGAACGCTGAAAAAGCACGTGCCGTGAAATATGATGGAGCAAAAAAAAAAAGCGAAATACAACGAAAGAAAAAAAGCTTTGGTGACGCCAAAATAAAGAAATAGAGGACTACACGTTCTGCTCCTACACATAGCTAGAACGCAAAAAGCTTGTAACTTTCTTGCAGATATAAGGATCAAGTCACGTAGTAAGATACCAAAACACTAGAAATAAATGTAGTGAGCAGGGACACCAAGGTAACTTGAAAGCAAGCGAAATGACACTTTTAAGCTTAGCGCGTGCTTAAAAAGATTCAAGAAAGATATTTCGATTTCAGTTCACCACTCCTTATGTAAGTGATAACGATACGTAAGTGATAACGAAAGTGAGATATGACTGTTGTATCTCAAGCTGCATGACAACAGTCATCAGAGTTGGTTAAACAGGCACTGAACCTCGTTCAAATGATGCAAATGTGTTCCAGTTGGTACTCCTCCCGATTTTTGGAGACAGCGCGTTTTTGTGACTCAGCAGGACAAAAACAGAGGTGCAGGCAGCTGCTGACGGCATATGGGCTGGAAGCGGTGCTCGCGTCACATGGTATAAAGATAAAATGCGTACATGCAGTATCTCTTGTCGTCAGACGCGGTTAAGACTGGCTTCTTCGGTTGGTAAGCGCTTCTTTACCCACACTGCTACGGGTACAGATGCATACTGGCTTTATTGCCCACCCTATTATCGCTTGATGGCTTGCTGCCTCGCGTTTAGTTAGCGATGGACGGGTCCTCGACAAAAATTTCAATGATTGGAGTCTAGTTTTGTTGAAGTGGTTGCTCATTCTAGCAGACCATGCGACAACCGTGCTGACTTAGCCCTGGAGGCCGGGGGTTTCTGGACATTGAGATCGCTGCTGGTCGTCATGTAATGCCACACCAAAGGGAGGGCAAGGGGAGTACGTAAAGGTGGGACGGCTGGGCTATATGCCCCCCACCCCCCCTCGATGTCGTAATTGGGGGGGGCAGAATTTACTGTGTGGTGGTTGAATTAACATAGGGCAGGGTACTTAGCGGGGTACATAATATGTAGGCAATTTGAATAAGGAATGCTATACGTCTGGAATTTCCACAGTATGACTTCTGTTTTGGTAAGCTTCGGGTGAGGAGGCGGGATATGTTGGGTTGAGGAGGAGTAATGTGGGTAATATATCGGAATGTGATCAAGGGAACGAGACTCGGCGTTTCCTCAGAGGCCTGTGGGAACAAGCTCGTCTATGAACAAGGTTATGCTGTCGCTCTCAGTTTTCTCGTCTTTCGAACAGAAAAAGTGAATAAAAAGAGGAGGAACGGCTGGGGAAGTTAATTCAGTTCATCAACAAAAATCTTCCGCGCAACCGTAATCGCAGAGCTATCAGGCACCCCACCACTCCGAATTCTCGCCCGAGAATTTTAGCGCTACTTTAGCGTACTTTTTAATTGTTACACAGATCACTGCCGGGCACGTACACTAATTAGAAAGCATAAAAAATACAAGTTACTATCTTTGCGCACAGAAATTTTGGAGCAGTACCTGAAGTTTTTTGGAAGTTATGCGGAGCCCTCGCGACCCTTCCCCACATCGTAACAGGGTGCATCAAAGACGCGTTCTTCCCCATTTCCTCCAATGAGCCGTAAGAAGAGGCGCTGGCGGGCTCAGAACAAGGGGTCCAAATCTCTCTTTTTTCCAAAGCCGCTGACGTTGCTTCCCGGCACAAACCGGCAGCCACGACAGCCTTCTAACAACGAAAAGCTCAAATAAAGTGCTCTCTCTCTCTCTCTCTCTCTCTCTCTCTCTCTCTCTCTCTCTCTCTCTCTCTCTCTCTCTCTCTCTCAAGGGGTGGTAGCCCGAGGAAGCTGGGGCTACCTAGCAGACGAGTTTTTGGAAGCCTCGCTTTGCGCATTTGCGCCCGACTTCCCACATCCTGAAGTTTGATTGTTATACCGCGCCGCCAAACAGTGGAACGCCAAAACGCACCACCCTTCCCTCAGGCGAATTCAAATTCAAGGAAACCAAAGCTAACCCGAGGAACATTTTACAACACTTATTATTTTCATAGCGAAAAGCTGGACCTAGACTTGGGTCACTCACACTGTCTCGTCGCCCAATCTAACGCAGCACGCAGAAGACAAAAATAAAAACGGAAACTGTGTTTACCTATTGAAGAAAAAAAACCTAAGTAATGAAGACGTTTTGTTGGGTGTACCTGTGAAAAAATAGGTGAAATTAGGTGCTCCTTGTCGGTGGATTGAGATCCATACATCTCCGCCTATTTTCAAAGGCAGCGGGTTCGTTTTGCCGTTCATGTTCTCCTGGAAATTAGGAATGTAAGACAAATAGGTCGTCAAAGTCTTCCATTTAGAGTTCCAATCTTCTCTTGACAAATTTTCTCCTATCTTCTCGGCAACACAAGGCCCTTTATTTTGTAAAGGTAAACGATCTTTTTTGAGTTTCTTTTGCCCTTGAGTAACCTTTGCCTTTCTGACAACCGAGCGACGAGTATTTTCAGGCAGCTTAGGACCTGTCGCTTGCACTGTTAGCGACGTTGGACTTTTCTTTCTTGAATGTGAATGAACGTTTTCTACCTTCCCAGTATACAATACAGTCTTCCCAATTTGAATACTGTCTTTGCAAATTACATCATTTTTTTAATCGCTTGTGTTTCAGGGCCGCTGTTACCCTTGAAAGTCTAACCTTCCATAACATCTTTCATGAATATGGTTCCCTCCGTTTACATTGAACCATGCTTCCATTCTGTTTCCCCGCCAAGATCGGTTTTTCAAGAAAATTACACTCGCGGCCAACATTCTGCCCCAATCATTCCCTTCCATTTTCTTCTGTCCCCCAAAATTCTAAAAAAATACTGTTTTGTTTCCGCCTGTAATATTCCTTTTTGTCTAATTGTTCACAATTTTTCCCGTTAACTTGTGAAATGGTTTTGCCTTTCCTCTTTCTTACATGCCTTTTTTATAGTATTCGCATTCGTTGCTTTTTATCGACCCTACAATTTCCTCTTCATCCGCGACTCCGCAAAAAAAAAAAAAAAAGACTAATGGGCTCCTAATTTCGACTGTGATCACTTAATCTTTACAAATTCCACTCCCATTTTCACTCCTGCTACGCTGCTGTTATTTGTTCATGCTGTTTTATTTTTCGGAATTGAAAATTGGCAAAGTTGAAATTCCTGCTCTTCCGACACCTAATCACCGCTAAGCTTGTTCTCTCCTTTTCCCCCATTGTGCCTCTTACGTCGATGTGCATCCCATTACTTCTACACACTACATATTAGTTTTTCCCTTTGTTCTCTCTAGCTCGCTCCGAATTCTTTGCATTTCTGCGTTGCATACTGTTTCGGCTGGTGGCTCTCCTTGTCCTGCCTCCCCCCCGCAGCATCTTCCTTCTGTTTTCACACGCCTCGAATCATTTGCATCAGCGTTCACATTTCGTCCACTTCCTCAGCTAAATTGCGTGTTGTTTCGTTGCGCGAGGGCGAAAAGGCATTCGAGATAACGGGCTTGACATCGTCTCCCTCCACTTTCTTTGCGAATGCTCACTCGTTTTTGCTATTCGTTTCTTCTTTCGCTATGACTTATCCTATTTCTTTATGAATTAATTTCGGTCACCACGCCGCCCTTAGAGCAGCGAGCGATTGTAATTTTCACATTTTTGCCTTGCGCCAAAGAATGTTTTGTTTTTAGTTTCGAAGTTCCCGGCTACGATGTTTAAGTCTGAAACGTCTATTTCGTTTCCGCTCTCACTTTCTCGTCCTCTCTATTTCTCCATCTTTCAAGGGTTTCTTCAATCGCTGCCTTCGCTCGCGTATTATGTAGCGTCATGACACTTCTTTACAGCGGCTTCGGACGCGCTGTAACCATGACCGCAGGAATTTACAGGTTGTCAATCTACAATATTTACTACGGCTATTTTGGCTTTGATGCTTTTCGTAATTTGTTTTAATTTTGTGTCGTAGTCATGCGTGGTTTTTCGTTACACCTGTTGCGAAACGCTGTTTTGTTCGCACACACGTAATTCTGTAGAATTTAGTGTTTTAAATATTAAGAGAAATTCAGACATTTCGGGGCATGTTAAAAATCCTGAACTGGTAAAAAGTAATCTGATTCCTTCCACTACGGCGCACCTCATAGCCGAGATGTAGCTTCCGTGCGTTAATCACCCCCCACCCCCCTCTCCAAAGTTTGATTTTTTTGAGTGGACCTGAAAGTGGCGTTCTCAAGTCTTAGCCGCCTTATTTTGTCGCCAACATGTTATTAAAGCGAATGTTTCGACAATTTTAGGATGTAACTAGTTGAAGTGAAAATCGCTGTTATAGACAAGCGTATTGCCGACTGTACTTGAGTGGCTTATGGAGGCTATTTTCGTGAACAAGCCAGCTGTGGGGTAGACCCCTCTTCACGAAAGAAAAAGCGAAACGCAAATGCATTTTTTTTTTTGGAGTCGGGGCTTATAGGAACGTACACATTATGGGACGGGCTTTTTTATCAAGTTCAACCGTTTCGTTTTCGTAGCTCTTACTGCTTGCCCCGCTTATCGTCCATTCTGTGTTTGTTAATGCTTTCCCTTATTCGCATCCACAAAGAGTAGCACAAAAATAAAATCTTGCCTAGGAGACGCTTCGGTGGTGACGGTATGGCAAATTGCAGAACAGGACGACACAGTACTGCACCCACACAACAGCACGTGTCACAAGAGTGTAGGCGACGGGATGGCACTTGTAGAACAGACGCTTTCAGTGAAGCGTTCCATGCCGTTGGTCTTCTGGCTTCAAGTGGCTTGTAATGTAGCCCGCTGGACAGCAAAGAGCGGGTCAGGCATCGACGCATATGCTTGACGTGTAACTGGGAGGCAGCGGTGATGACCGCGACATTTGCGTGGCGTCGAGGTTCGCAATAGCAGGTGGCGATAAAGACGAAACTTATGACGGGTCTAACGCACGTAACACGGGCAATGGCAGGGTCGGAGCAGACGGTTAACTTGGGATTTTTGCTGTTGTTCCAGTGCGAACAACCGCCTTCGCGATTGGCTCCTGCGACGCCGGCAGCGGCGTTGAAATTACATGATGAAGGGGACCGCTTGCGATGATAATATTACGTCCTGGAAGTGTGCATCTTCATCACACACAACCTGTAGCTCCTGTATGATTTCGGGTGGCAGTGTCATCACGAGATATTTTTCATATTTCACGGAGTTTCTTTATCAGCCAGAAAAAATGAGGGCAGAATTTGTACGTCGCTGAAAATACCGCAGTAGATGTTCCCAGTGGGTTCATACAAGCGTATCATTGAGACTTAAATTATTGGTCAGTACTTCTCGAGTTAAATAATTATTTACAATTACCTAATTAGGAAGTACTGACATCTACTCTACTGTGCTGAAATCATTAAGCGCTATGTTTGTTCGAGTAACGCCATTGATCTTTCTTTAAACCTTGGCGCATGATAGTTGGGGCACTCTGCATATTTGAAGCACGGAGAGGGGGAGTGCTAAGGTAGGACAAGCATTGTTTGCTTAGTAGATCTGTGTAAGTTCTGGTTAGGTTTTTGCAAGCTCCTCAACGTTCAACTTTGAAATCGAGAAATAGCCCTCCATGGCAGAAGCCGCCGCTATTTCCTGTTAGCTAAGCTGTGATCATGAGATAGAGATAGGAGTCTACACTAACGAAAGAAACGACGAAAAACTCGCAGCAGCCTGTCATGCTATTAACACGCTCCCCGGCTAGGAAGAACCAATTTGTCGCCATGCGTCACTTTTTCGTCCCTGTGCTGTCTTGTCGCGTGCTGTCATGGCGGTGCCGTAAAAAGTCAGACCCAAAACAAAAAGATTTCCGCACTGTTGATCCATCGTCACTGTTTCCAGCGCACAGTGTCTCCCGCCAAGAACCCTGAGCGCGGCACTAACATCGTGTACAGAAAGCGGAAATGTCGAACGTGCTCGCTGGCTTTGGGTGTGTCTCCGAACTTGGGCTCATTTCCAGTGCCGTTGTGCGCACGTGTGTTTGCCGTAAGTTTTTCTCCTTTGCCGCTTTTCTGTCGCGGTACGCCCAACTCTGCTGTCCTTACTTTCGCCGTGCTCCTCTATCTCCATCCATCGGCAGTACCTTTTGTCTGGTGTTCTTTCCCCTTCTCTCCCGACCTTTAAACTTTCACTGCCCGGAAGCGCCTCCCTTCTTCATGTCGGTGATAGGCGGGCCACCCTTCTGTCCGCTATCCGCTCCGCCCTTGGTGTCCTCTTTTCCCATTTTATTCCGTCGCCCTTTCCCTAATGACAGCGCTCGCGACCAAGCATTCCTGTACAGAGTGGCCGCCGGCGACGGCATTGGTAGAACGACGCCGAAGGAGTTCCTACGGAAGCCCGTTGTTTTGTGTGCCGCTGTCTACTTTGTGTGATACTTCCTTGTTCCCTAAGCTGTTCCCTATTCCGGGGTTTTCGAGTTCGATGAAAGCGCGGCCGTCGTTTGCGCCGGTGTCACTCCGGTGGAGACCTGGAGGATTCGTACTTTTTAGATCGGGATGTTGTTCTTTCACACCGGGCACAGACCCGTCATAAAGGTTGTAATAGAAGTGGCTTTATTTCTTTCGTTTTGCCTTAAATTTTACGGTTAAAACTCGAATGCAGCTCTGAAATTATTTTCACAGTTTCCTTCGCGCGTGCAGACATACATTTACCGCAAATTTGAAGAAGAAAGTGCACTTTTAGGTAGGCACTTTAGTTCGACCACAAGCCACGCGGGTTGGAAGTGGTAGTTCTAACCACTCGGCGAAACTAAATCGGTAATAAGAACTAAATTTCGGGAGCTCATTTCTTGGGTGCTTCGAACACCTCATTTATTAAGGGTTTTTATTTCTCCCGCCTGGCCGAGCCCTATAGGTGCTAGGTCTTGCGACCCCACGTTCTGCACGACAAGTCTCCTTTTTAAACGATTTCTATTTCCCGCCCAGATTTAGATTTTTTCCCTGCGTACTTTTCTTCTGCAAGATTCCTACAAATTTCTCTGTTACCGCAGCTGCCTCTACCACGCGAGTGACGTTGGTCGATCCTGTACGCAATGTCCCACCCTCTCGTGGAGCAAAACGTTTTTTACTCAAACCACTGCGTCGATTTCTCATTATCCACGAGTGCGTAGGTTTCTTTAAGCCGTTCCTGCACGTCCGCCATCTACTTGTAGGCTTAATAATAAGTTAATTATGTTTTCTAGTTCGAAAGCCTCGATTGCCGAAATGACCTAAATGCCTGAAATGCCCACGAAATGCCTTGCATGTCGCGCTGTGGCGTGCACATTCAACTGGAAAGCGTAGGCTAAACATAAGGGAGCACACTCGGTCGATAAAAAAAATGTATTGTTCCAGGCACGGGCCTCAATGGCCTGACACTTGCACACGCGCTGGAACTGACAGCGAGGCCGTCGGGCAGGAGTTGACAGTAGCCCTTTGGTGCAACCAGTGGCGGAATGCACGCGCGTGCACTACAAACTATTTGCCGATCTAATCGGACCGTGTCCCCAGCAAACTAGAATTGCCTTCCCTAATTTGGGAGAATTCTGCGGGTGCAGGCTGAGAGATTTCACAAACAACGCCCATTCATCAGAGTGTTTTGTGTGGGTTTGAATTATTTCAAGCGTAAATGCCCCGTTGAACAAAGTGGGTTGAGCGACTGGGCAGTGTTCTGTTTTCACACTTGCGACATGCGCAAACTTGTGACAAAGAAGCCGCCATACAAAGCGTTAACAGTTTTGTGTATACATACATAGAGTAATACCTCGTTAACTTGAGTTATCAAATATCTGGGAGTATCGGTTGAGTCGAAACTTTTT
Source organism: Haemaphysalis longicornis (assembly GCF_048455015.1). Taxonomy (NCBI): domain Eukaryota; kingdom Metazoa; phylum Arthropoda; class Arachnida; order Ixodida; family Ixodidae; genus Haemaphysalis; species Haemaphysalis longicornis. Next base: position 126,195,694 of record NW_027526335.1, on the reverse strand, counting down.
TTTTCGCCATACATTTACCTCCCATAGTCGCCATGTATTGGGCCCCTTCATCTTGAAACTTTTTTTTCGGGGTACCACGGATACCTCGAAATGTTGACAAAGAGGACACTAGGCAAAGTCCGCTAGAGACAGCTGATATTAGCTCCCCATACGCTTAGCTCCCAGTAACGCTTAGCTCCAAATCCGCACCGAACGCGGTCGTGAACGGCAAATTTACGCTGTACGAGGCTGATGTATCAGTAACATCAATGGTGTTCGACTCCTACATCGTTCAGATATCTGTGGACGACGCAGCTGATCATGAAGATGGAGAGGAGTCTTCAGCGGTACCCCCAACGACAGAAACAACAAAGATGCTGCACGCTCGCTTCACAACAAGATAGAATAGGGGTGGCTACCAACAATGGATGCGATGGATTGAGCAGCTCGCGAACGCTTTTCTGGGACTGGATGCGAAGCAGTCGCGGCGAATAAATGAAATTTTGAAAGCTTTACAGACTCTAGAAGATATACGTAAAGAATATAACATATAGAATTCTTACTTCTTTCCGATAAGTGTACAGTGAAAAGGTTACGGCTCAGACCATTTGCAGCGCAAAATTAAAGGTGGCAAGTGGCTAGAACGCTCTGTACTGTAGTATTTGTCTGGGATTTTAGATTTAAAATGACAAATGTGGTGCAAAATGCATAGATAATGAACGAAGAAACAGAAGACAAAATATTATCCGATGCATACGGCAAACGGGTGATACGGGAAAAAACAACCCCATTACAATAAGACCCCTGTACCGTCGCCCATGTGGCAAAATAAAATAGCATTTGGTGATGATTCTGGTAAGACCCTGCACGGGGCACCTTGAGCAATCTTGGTGATGGTATTGGCGACACCGTGGACCCCGAATCCCCCAACATAAGCTGTGACCTACCGTGGTGATGTGTTTAAAGGTGAAGGGTAAGAAACCACAAACAGTGGCCGTCGGAGCCCAGGTCAAGCTCCCGCGGATGGGCTCCCTGCCTGTTTACCAGGCTGGGAGCTCTGGAACCTTTTTTTCAGCTATCAGGGTAAGGCTGACGAAGAAAGTACCCCAGTTCCCTGCTTTTTCCTATGCCATATGGATAATTACCCCCCCCCCCCCTTCCCCAAAACGTGATCGGTCCCTGAAAAGGAGCCGAACCGAAGTTTCTTTTCCTCCCTTGCCTCAGTTGATATTTCCAAAACCTGACATTTTCTCCCGCTTTTTAATGATGGAATCTCTTGACCAGTCAAAGCCCGTCACTGCACAGTCTGGTTTTCTCATCTCCAAGTTCCTTGAGGGCATTATCAGAAAATTCTACAAAGCACACAAACTCAAAACAGGGGAAATCCTGATCGAAGTTAACAACAGGCAGCAATCTATCCACCTCCGCACACAAACCCGCATTGTAGATACAGACATAAAGACACACACACACACACGCACACACACACACACACACACACACACACACACGCACACACACACACACACACACACACACACACACACACACACACACACACACACACACACACACACGGGCACACACACACGCACACACGCACACGCGCACACGCGCGCGCACACACACTCCCGCACACACACACACACACACACACACACACGCACACACGCACGCACGCACGCACGCACACACTTCAGTCCTTCTTAAATGTAAATACTGGGGACCGAACACATCATTCAATGGAACTGCAGAGGCCTCCTTAAAAATCTTGATGATGTGTATGAGATGCTGCATGCTAATTAGCAAGTGTTATGTGTCTCCGAAAAACACACCTCATTTCCAAACAAACATTTTCTTAAACAGGTACATGGTATTCAAAAAGGACAGTGTTGGCTCCACACACTCTTCAGGCGGTGTGGCCTTTGTCGCCCGGAAATCATTAGCATGCCACCATTTCTCTTTGAACACTGTCCTTGCGGCTGTAGCCATCCTTACTATCACATTTAATAGGTTGATAAGGGTATTTTTCATATACATTCCTCCTGGTCTTGCACTTTGGAGCTTTGTCTTCGAGGTGCTGGTTGACCAGCTGCTGGAACCATACATCCTCACAGGTGAGCTGAATGCGCACAATTCTGTTTGGGGCGCTTCTCGCACAGATGCCCGAGGTCGACTGATAGAGAAGTTTCTAACATCCTCTGGAGCTTGCCTCTGGAGCATGTGAAACCCAACTTTTTGAGTTCACTACTGACCTTCACCTTAACCTTGGCTCTTCAGTGCAAACTGATGTCTTTTACCTGGACTTTTCTAAAGCTTTCGATTGTGTTCACCATCAGCGCCTACTAGCAAAACTTTCTAGCCTTAACATTGACTCCTTAGTACTATCATGGATTCGCTCTTTTATTACTAACCACTCCCAGTTCGCTGTAATCGGGTCCCACCACTCAGGCGTAACCAAGGTTATCTCCGGAGTTACTCAAGGCTCGGTACTAGCTCCCCTACTCTTATATTTTATAAACGGCCTGCCTAACAGAATTTCATCGTCTATTCGCCTCTTCGTGGTCGACTGCGTTTTGTACCGCCTGATAGAATGCAACAGTGATGCATAACTACTTCAACATGACCTTAATGAAATAGAAAGGTAATGCTCAAAAAATGTAATGAAGCTAAACATTGATAAGTGAAAACTCATGCATTGTATCATTCAACAGAATCACACTGTTATCTGGAAGTTCTCACCACAAAAAAACTCATCATGGTCCGAACACATCGAAAACGTGCTGCTGATGCATCCAAATCTCTCGGTTTCATCAGAAGGTCTCTTGCTTCATGTCCTTCATCTACCAGGCAAATCGCCTACGAAGCGTTCGTCAGGAGCAAACTAGAATATGCATCATCCATCTGGAACCCTCACAAAGCGTACTTATCCAACTCCCTCGAAACTGTGCAGAACCGCAGCGCTCGCTTTATTGCTTCCAAATATAGCCCTCACCGCATCAGAAACATGAAAGCATCCCTTGAAATCTCCGCACTGATACTCCGCCGAAAGATAGCTCGACTTTGTCCCTTTCATTCGCTTTTCTTTAATTCCACAGACCTCCACACCACACTCCTGATCCCCCCAACCCGTTCGTCACGGGGCCTTTTTAACTCCCACAGCGTTCATCGCTTGCATGAAACCACTAATTCCTTTAACAAATCTTTCTTACCAGCTGTAATTTAGGCATGGAATACCTTACGTGATGCAATTGTAAATGAGCGCGGTTCACTGAAATTCTGGCAGAAATTAACCAATTTTTTCAGCACTTAATCTAAGACTTATTCTCTTTTCTTCTTTGTGAAATCGCTTATAGAACCAACACAATCTACTTAACAATTAACGCTTAACAAGTGGAAATATGCCCGTTGTATGTTTGCCTAAAATATAAAAATGTGCCTTTTGTGCTTCAATGAGTCAATCATGTGTGTTTATAACCATGTTTTATGAACTTCCTTGCTGATTTTGCCCCCCTCCCCCCCTTATGTAATACTCCGAAAGGAGCCTTTAAGGGACAAATAAATGACGATGATGAAGAAACAGCCTACGTATCATAACACAGGACACAACACATACATATGTCTTGACTTGGCTATTGGTTCCACAGTTCTCTTTCCTTGTCTTGAGTGGGGTGTGGGCATGGACCCCAATGGTAGTGACCACTTCCCCACTTCACTAACATATATAGGTAAAGGCCCAAGGAGTCTATCTTGCCATAACAGGTTTAATGAATCAAAAGCAAACTGGAGTGAATTCACAGATACATCTAAACTACAATACAGAGCCATAGCACACCTACACGTTGACGAAGCCGCACAACTAGTCACGGCGCACATTCTCGACGCCGCCGAAAAGACCATTCCCCAGGCCTCCAGGGTATCCACCAACGGTTGGGGTATCCACCACCAACGATCAACTTGTGAGCCTAGAATCATACATAAATGATGCATTTATACATAAGCAATATTGAATGACTGTATTTTTTGATATCGAAAAACCATAGGATACAGCATGGCGCTATGGCATTCTCAAAGATATGAAATCTTTTCGCATATCAGGTAACATGTTTAATACTCTAGAAAGCTACCTTTCTGACAGAACATTTCGGGTGAGAGTAGGCTCTGCGCTTTTTCGGGTTCACGTACAAGAAAATGGTATGCCTCAGGGGGAGTTTTGAGCTGCGCATTGTTTGTTGTAAACATTAACTCATTGGGAACCGCACTGCCACCAACAATCTCTTATTCCATGTATGTGGATGATGGGCAGATATTGAAATCTTGTAATCTGTCCATCTGTGAACGCCAAGTGCAGCTTGGCGTTAATAAGCTTGCTCGCTGGGCAGACCAAAATGGCTTTAAACATAACCCCTTGAAAAGTACCTGCATAATATTTTCAAAGAGGCGTGGGATCCAGGCGGACCCTGATTTTAAAATTAATGGTGACTCAATTCCTGTAAAGAAGGAACAAAAGTTCTTCGGCGTAGTGCTGGAACAAAAACTCACGTTAATTTCTCACATTAAGAAAATTAAACTTAAATGTTTAAAAACAATAAACATCCCGAACGTCCTCTCGCATCAGTCCTATGGTTCGGACAAGCAGCTACTCCTACTAGTTTTTACCAGCTTGGTGGGGTTTCGCTTGGATTATGGGAGTGTGGTTTATGGGTCGGCAACAAAAACAGCGCTGAAAATGCTGGACCCAGTGCTGCACTTGGGGCTTCGCCTTGCGTCGGGTGCATTTCGCACTAGTCCGGTACAGAGCCTGTATGTCGAATGCGACAAATGGTCGTAGGACCACCAGAGAATATACATGCATCATTTATACGCGTTTAAGGTTTTATCGTTGGCAAACCACCCTTTTAAACCTCTCATCTCTGATAAAACTACGTCCCAACTTCTTTTAAATCGCCCCTATATTCCTGCTCCGTTCTCCCATCGTGCTAGAGATGAAGCGTCTAATCTTGGTGTCACCTTTTCAGACACCTGCAAATCATCTCCTTTTGACCTTTTACGACCACGGAAGCTTCGCGCTGTGTCGTGTGACACGTCGTTCGTAGCTATGGATAAAAAACGTGTGCCAACAACTGCAATTCTGGAGAAGTTCTTGTTTCTGCGGCAGAAATACAGGTGTGCAGAATTTTATAGCGACACATCAAAAACTGCCCTTACCGTGTCGTGTGCCCCGCACGGACCCTATTTTAGGGTCTCTAAGACCCTGAACTCGAAAAGCAGCATTTGTACGGTGGAAGCCTATGGAATTTTGGTTGTTTTAAATCACATAGTACAACATGAAATACCCAAGTCAATCATTTTACAGATTCACGGAGTGTTGTACATGAATTATCATCCAACAAGTCTTGTAAAAACCGTGTTCCTAATGTAGCGTATAAAATCAGCGTATGCATTAAATCTCGAGGTGATCATGCGTCGGGTTCCAGGCCACTCTGGGATCGGTGGAAATGAGACCGCAGATCAGGTGGCCGCTGCTGCTGCACTTAAAAATACTCCGGACATAGCAACAGTATCCTACACTTACCTCAAGCCACACATCAGACAATACCTTCGTGAAACATGGCAAGCACTCTTGAATCAACGCGCAGACAACAAACTACACATAATAAAACCGCTCTTGGGACCATGCACTACCGACACACACAATAGACACACTGAAATTGCCATTACTAGGTTACGAATAGGCCACACCCATGTAACACACTCCCACCTGCTGACAGGATCTCCAAAACCCTTGTGTAGTGGGTGTGGAGAGGACCTATCCGTAATCCATGTACTACTCCAATGCAGAGCAGTCGACACAACACGACACAAACACTTCACCAAACTTTACAAACAACACATCCCATTACACCCTGCGTTTTTCCTCCCTGATGATCCTACATTTTATGTCAAGCGCGTCATTAAATATTTGGCAGAAGTTAAATTTTTAGACTTAATTTCACACCAATCATGATCATAACCTGGCCTTATACACTAGCCATCCTCACTGACTTTTACTGATTTTACTTTTGCTCTTGCTGACTGATTTTAGTGTTTAGGTTTTCACCTCTCATATATAACCACTGTTTTGGCGCTCTTTTCCCCAGTTGGCCTTGCGCCATTAAAATCTAACCATCATCATGATTGTGGTAAGAGCCGTTAACGAAAGCCTTTTGAAATAACTAAGTTCCAGTTCTATCGTTGTAATGCGTTGTAATTTCATTTTTTTACGTTAGGTACGGTTAAATTCGTGGGACGTGCTATTCATCGCGTCCTTGATGTTTCGTTCTACAAATAGGATAAAGCAATCGTTCCTGCTTCAAAAAGAGTACGCAGAGTTATTCATCGTATGGAAATTGCATAGAAACAAAAAAAGTGCTGCATTACTGTTGTTTTCTTTATTATTCTCTGCTTAATTAGTAGACTGATGCTATACAACACAAGAGATAGCAGTATTTTGTGGAGGTAAACTAATTATTCCGCACACGCCTTTTGAAAAAAAGGCTTTGAGCACAACACATTCTTCTTATGTTTTTTTGTGAATGTAGCGCCCCAGACCTAGAGAGAATAATTTAGTTGGACGAGAAAATATCGTTTTATAAACTATTCAGTGTCCCTAGATTCTATTATGTTCTCCATTGAAGTTGTGCTCGAGACCAAAAACAGAATAATTTATATTGGCATAGAAAGAAAAAAAAACTTTTTTAATCTATTCACTGTACCTACGAAGGTAACAAGATGTTTTCGTTACTTCTTTTTCTGAGCACGAAAAGCAATGTCGGAGCCAGAGTCAGGTTTGTTCAACATCGCGCATATTTCCGAGGGCCAACAAAAAACTTTGGGAAAATTTTTGCCGCACATCTTTGGTTCACTGGAAAGGCCGTCAAAGGACGACAGCCTGCTTCCCCCACCCCTGCCACGTAATCTCTTCTCTGCTTTCATCTACAACCATTCACGCTACTTTTTCCCCTCACACTCCTCTTATGATGAATTCACTGGAGGTTTGTGCGATTCAAATCAAGTTTTTCGCGTTTGCACTGCTCGCGCGGCGTCTGCTGGGACATCACGAATAGTTTTCTTTATGTTTTGTTTTTTGTTCTGCATCGAACACAGCGAGAGAGAGTGTTTTGTTGTTACATGTGTCTTGATTCCTGCGCCTTTTTTAACCCGTTCTTTCTGCATTTATTATCGACAAAATCAACGCAACGTGTATTCCTAATTAAAAGACGCGGGTACTGACCAATACGTACTTACATTTTGGTTAAAATGTACCTGAGAACTTCTTTTTGCTAAGTGATGCGGAGATAAGTGACCAATGTAAGCAGGTTTAGTAGTTTGGAACAGTCCTGCCTATATCCTCCTGAGTTCCGCGTTGTATTTGGTTTCGCAGGTTTCCGTGAGATTTTCAAACTAAGAAGCATAGGCTACAAAGATAAAAGCAACAATTCTTACTTCAGCGATCTCCGGTATTTTAGTATGGCATGATGCCCAATTAATTATGCACTAGAACAATATCAGGTAAGTTGTCAGCTAGTGGGCTTGGAGTAACACGGAAGAACTTAAGATAATATTACAATTGCTTGAGGAACCGTATATTTGCAAAATTCTAAAAACGTCAAAAAAGGCAGAAAGGAAATTGGGCCGTAACTTGCTTCTTCAAAAATTTTTTGTCAACTTTACATTGTGTGGGCCAGTTTGAAACAGTGTTACTCCATCGTTACGCAAAAGAGCTGGAATTTCGTGCAAAACAAAAACAGAAACTTCTTCATAATACATCCCTGAAACCTACAGTGAGCGGAGTTTGCACTATATTTTAACCTCGGGAGGTACTTACATGCACTAGTTTTTTTTCTTCTTGTTCTTTTTTTATTGCTCAAGTATGACCTTCGGTACGTACTATTTGCATTCTCGCCTGGTAGCGTGGGGCGCTTCGGAATAAGCCGCCTCTTTGGCTATCCGGATTTTCTCCGGTCCCCCCTTTCCCCATGTGCACGGCACAGAGTCGGAGAGAGTTCTGGCGCCACCTCCGCGACTATACAAAGTTTTATGGGCGCAGTGTTGCGTAGCGGGCGCATTAGACCTCTTTACGCCCGTTTCCTAGCCAATACTCTGCGTGGGCACGTGCCGCCAGGCACTCTCACGAGGCGCCAAGCTTATTCTTTTGTTCCAACCTCTATTTTAGAATTTCGTGACCAATTCTCGCTTGGGGTTATATGCTCTTTCTTCATCCAAATGCTTAAGTTTCAAAGTTGCAGTTTTCTGTAGCGGATGCATCAGCCCTCTTGACGTTTGATTCGTGGGCAATCCTTCACGTGGGTACGTGCCGCTGGGTAGTTTCACCAGCATGCTCACGTGCGCTCGGGATTGGTATTTGAACTGTTTATTGACGGTGCTAGCCAGAGCTTAAACAGCTCCACTGTTAAAAACTTGCAGTTCTCTCATTGACACACTTAAAGAAATGACGTCTGAATAATAAAAAAAGCCGCCATTACACTAATGCACGGCACAAGAAAAGTATCACGAAAGCCCCAAGAAATGCCGTGTGACAACAAAATGAACGCTCATATAACGCACTGAAGTGGACAGAACATTCGAAATGACCGCCTTGAGCGCCCGTGTCCAGTGTGTTAGACATGCAAAATAAAATCCCAAGAAAAGAAAAGCACGCCTGCGTGCAACTAAGATAACCCACTCGCTATGGTTCCTGTATCAATACCTCTTCAGTGAGTCATAGATATCACATTAAAACTGCCATGAAACAGTGTAAGCAGAATTTACGTCTCTCGCGGTCGCCGTAAAACGCATCTTCTCTGAACGCCGCCATGTCCGGTCCCCTACAATGGACGACTCCGTTGGCTCAACTTCGACAAAACCTCTTATATGGCGCTAGTAGGCGCTATATATTAGATAACGAATCCGAAAAAGTTGCCTAATATACGAAATATTAGGCAACGGTGTCTTACGGGTAAACATACGCCGTAGTCGGCATTGTGTCGTGGTATTTAATGTCCAATAAATATAACAAGTCTCCATAGCCGGAACTCAGGAGGACATACAATCTACGGTCAAGAATTCTTACATTTTGGCCTGCTAGCTGTAACGAGTGACAGACAGGCATTGCAAAATTTTTGCGTTTAGGTTTCCTAAGAAATACTATCGTCTTTAAAAGACTTTTATCACACGGTTTTTTGTTTTGTAAGTTTGTCTCACACCTTGTCTGAAGTGCAAGTTTGTGTTTCATGCTGGGCATTTTTTGCCAAATGCTTGTCACACTTAGCCTCTGATATGAGCATTGATTTTTGGATACAATCCGTTAGTTTGAACCATTTGTTTACTTTATTTTCTGACTTTTTTGTCTACTTACGACTGCTGTTAGCATGTGGCTTACATCACTGGTCTGCTTACTCAAGTCGCAAGCACCGCTGCGATTCGTTTCTTAATACTCTCTTCGCCGCTTTTTTCGGGTTCAGATGACGCCTGCACTCTTTATACCTGAGCATTTTCCCGAGTGAAACAACCTTGTTTCGACAGGGTACAAAGGGAATGCGGCGCGTCTTCTTCTCAGAGCCACTGGAAAACAGCAAAACCACGATAGCGTCTAATCACTTCTAATCAGTTGTTAATGCGAAAGCATTAATGTCCAACAGGAGGCGGGGTTAATGGGCCCTAGTGCAGGGCTCCGGATTAATTTCTGGGCATCTCTGTCATGCGCCTAAATCTCGACACACGGACGTTTCCGCTTTTCCCCTCCGCGTGAAAAGCGACGAACGCGGCTTGGATTGCACCCGCATCCTCGTGCTCAGCAGCGCAACGCCTTAACCACTGAGCCACCGCGGTGGTTGTTAATGTCCGGTTGAACGCCGCTGATTGCGCCTCCCAGTTTTGCGATGCAGCAAATTGCGGCTGTTGGGTTATGATAAAGGGCGGATGATAATTATGAATAACTCAGCGACATAATTGCGCGAGAAGTGATGCTTACATTGCAGCATAAAACTTAGGTGCTTCCGCAATTTTGACAATGAGTCGACCCCTCCACCTCTTCCCCATTATTGACGATCAGTACGTGACAGAACGAGCAGTGGCGATGGAAAACCAAGCATTAGTCAATTACAGGGGAAATAACAGTTTAATATTAGTGTACTGTGATGCCGAATTTCCTTCCACGTCCCAGTTCGTTAGCCAATAATTTGACGAAAAAAATTGGCCGCGTATCTGCTCCTTTCGTTGCAAATGCCGACAAAAGACGATACTTTTTGTCGACATTGTCCAAGTAAACGCCTCCCTTCGCTTTCCTGCTTACCTCTCATTCTGCTCCTCTTCCGTCGCGCTCCTTTCAAGGTAAACACACGAAAGGTTGCTCAGGTCTATTTAAATTTACCGCGTTCCACTGCCGTACGGCGGAGACGAGCGTGAATCGAGGTGGCCTACTTATACTTTTATAGAACCACGTTGCTTTATTCCACGTACGTTCCAAGCAGAACGTGGAGCCTATCTAGCGGAACCTTTCGTAACTGTTGCCGCTTAATTTCTTAAAATGCCGCCAGAAGCTATAGTGGCGCGGGTGACAGCAGGCAACGTCGGAGTGAATTTTTGTTTTCTGCAGTGGATGTAATATATCAATTCGCAAAAAATCAAGCATCCATAATTTTTTGTAAACGAACACTGCAAATATCACTTATGTAATAATTTGTTGTCTTATATTTGCGTAATGCCTTGCTCTCGTTCAACAATGTTGACAAGTATGAACACTACACCGGACTTGGACGTTTAGATTTGGCTGCGAGTATATAAGACTGTTGCGCAGACCTTGTATCACTTCGGCCTGGTGGCTGAATCTGGTCACATCAGACAGACAGACAGACATACAGACCAAAATTTATGAGTTTCAGCAGCCCAAGAAAGGCTATCGTCTTTAAAAATCTGAAGACGTTCCCCTCATGCAAATTAGGTACCCTTCTGAACAGTGGACACTGATACAGTGTGTATCAGTGTTCTCTGGCGTGTTTTGAGAGAGAAAAAATAAAAGTAACATGATATAATCGCATCACCACCATGGTGATTCCTTTTCTCGCACAGGCAGCAGGTCGTCTAATGAATAAGTGTAGAGCGATGGCGTATGCGTCGGCTTACTACGCTCATATAATAAATGAAGGCGGCTGGGCTTGGCAGAAATGAATGCCGTGAACAAATGCAAAGCTTAAAAAGGAAGTCTTTGTTAACCAAAAATTGAAGAAAGGGTGGGTTCCTGGCATACGACCTACTCAAGAAACCGGAGAAAATGTTAAACTTTGAAAATATTGGTTGCAAAGGCAACGGTACTTGACGCTGCTCTCTCGTCATTGTGCCAAGAAAGTGTGCTATCAACAGCACAAAACTTTGTAGGGTTTTATTTTTCTTTGACACTCAACTTCACGACATTTCTTTTTTGGCGTTTGTGCACTCCCACCTCCTACCTCCGAACTTCGCTGCGACTGCTTTTTTTAGTTCCTCGAAAGAATTGTCTGAGTTGTTCATGCTGTTCATGTAAAAGAAAGCCTTCAAATTCGCACCAGGAGCCACACTCTGTGGTTAGGACTCGCTATAATTTAGCCACTAGGCTCTCTTGTGATGATAGATAGTTAAGTAATATAAATATTTCCAGTACCGCACACGACTCGAGACTGGCTATCATGGTTTTGGTGAAGCCATCAAGTTATCCGCATGGAACAACTCTTTGAGGGGGAAGGGGGAACCATAGCTTGCATGGACACCGGGATGAAGTGAACTAGGATATCTGATTGGGGGCGCGTGCGTGCTTGCGTCTGTTGAAGGGACCAAAATGACGTCCACAAAACCCGTTTCTGAAAACGCTGAGAGAAGAGCGATGGTGTTGTCAGCTCTTATGGTTACTTTAAGACGACCTGCTACTGTCTTATCTCTCTTGCAATCAGCCGAATATTTTAAGGCAGGGGGTCGCAACGGTGGGCAACGACCCTTGTAATCTGTTCCTGGAAGACAGCTTACAGCAGGGTATTTGAGACTTGCTAGCACCGCATTCCTACCAGCGGCGAGCAACTACATCATCAGCACACGGTCATCGCTGCTTCGGTAGCAATCCATCACCTCCTGAGGAAAACCTCGTGAACAACTTTTTATCAGTCTGATGTTTTTCTTCTCCCTAGCAGGGCAACAAAAAAAAAAACATTTGAGTGCGAAAGTATAAAAAATAACTTACGAACATTGCAAGCTTCGCTCCCGTTTTTCTGTTGGTTTCTTTGTGCGTGTAATTTTATATCGCCACACGAGGTTCCATTTTCCCAACGAAAAGGCGCCCGGCAAGTCAAGGGCTTCTTCACAACGGCAGATATCGGTCACGCGAGAGTTCCAGATAATCACGCCAGCACACAATGGGGGAAATCAACGCCACGCGCACGGAGAGGCGAATCAAATTCGGTGTTGTTAACGACATGTTTTCTTTCTTCCCTCGATTTTCGCAATGTACAAATCTCCCCTGCCACAAACCGGAATACGGGCGAAGAATATTTAGATCATGTTGTAAGACACGTACTTGTTTTTCTAAGGCGGTACGAAGACGCAGAAAATATTACGAGCATGTTTGTTACTGCGTTTTGCTGTGACCTAGAACGCTATTCGACGCTTTTGTGAAAGCTGAAATCGACTGTGAAGTGCACAGTGATGTGTATAAGTGTTATTCCTATGGTGTTTTCTTTTTAAAGCGAAACTTATAACGTCTAACCCCCGCCTCCCAGGCTACCAAACGCTTTAGATAAAACTGATTGCAGCCACAATTCAAACGGGGAAATAAACCTCAAATCATATCCTTAATCTTTTCCTCACCATCATTTTGTTAGCGGCGATATGTGATTCTGTGTGTCGTTTGCGCAGACCACTGCTTTCTCGGTGGTTGAAAAATGACTGGTTTCTCGGGGCGACGCGCCTTCGCAGTTTTTCTGTGAATGCTTTTAGTCGTCGGGTTGCAGCTGTGGTTGTTTTTGTATATAGTTGCTGCATGCGGCGGGTTCTGGGCTCTCGTGCACTCGGAAAAAAACGTTGTTTTTCCAGTTCTGGGTTACACTGTTATACAGGAGCACCTTATTTTCAAGAATAAAACACAAACACCGCTCTGATCTTCAATAATGTGGGCTTGCTGCTGGCCAAGGCGATGTGTGAGACCAATTTTGAACTGAAGCACCTGGAAACTTCTAGGAATGCATCGTTATTACTTCCGGTTAGAAGGCGATAAATCAGAAATCGAGCATGTGAACGGAAATGAACTCTCCCCTCCCCACCGCCACCCACCCCGCTGGATTTTTCTTTTTCGTTGATGTTTCATGAAACCCAACTCGCACGGGTGGCTCGTCCCATCCCAACACTACTAGAAAACAAAACGCTATTTGACTTTTGGAACTTACGACGCAATTCCGTTACACATCTAGGTTGCTATTTCTACTAGAGAATTTTTAAAGCATGCTTGCGACATTGACTCCTCCATGAAACAAAATTTTTCTGCGTTAACCCAACATTTAAAAAGTAATAATTTCAAGTGCGCATTTTACCCCATTCGAGCGAGAATGAGCTGAATCTTATTAAGCGAAAAATGAAATCAAATTACAAAAAAACAAGTAATTATACCCGCTTTTGTTGCCGCCAATGCGGCGGTGACACTTTAACCTCGCCTTACACGCTGTTATCTTCGAGGCGCCTGCACGCATGAATAAATTGTGACCTCAAACGAGCGCCCTCTAAGCAGAATTTATTGATGTGTGTAGGCTCCTTCATGCAGAGGCGCCGCTATTTGGTTGCGTGGGCAAATACAGGCGCACCTACGGGTTACATCCTAATAGCCGATAATTGGTGCTCGTGAATTTCGCACTGCTTGAATAGGCGGCCCATCGGAGCTGTCACCCCAGCATGGGCTATTATCCGCCTAGGAGGCCATGCTATTGACACGATTTATGTAATAGCCGTACGGGCGGAAGGCGCGTGGACACTCTCATAAAAAAGTGAGCCATACAAAAAAAAACTCCCAAGCATTTCCCCGAGGGTGAACATTGTTAAGTGCGAATGCACGGGGTGATGCTATGAGGGGGAATAAAGTTAAAATCCGTTGGCATTCGCCCGTGAGCGCGCGCGAGCCGACCCACGGAGCTCTGGCAGTTTATCGCTGCATATAAGGGGGGTACGCCGCGCCGAGCGCGCCGAGCCAGGTGGCTGAGAGAGGAGGCGAGCGCAAGGGGAGAGGGACAGCGGCGCACGGCAGCTGCAGCCGAGCGAGGGGGAGAGGAGAGAGTGTGACGTCACGGTGGAGAGAGAGGCGCGCGGCAGCTGCTAGGGAGAGGAGGCGCGCTGTGACGTCATACCATGACGTCACGGCGCGAGGAGCGGTGCGGGGAGCGGCGCGCACCCGCGCAGCCACGGCGAGGAGGCGGAGCGAGCGCGGTCACGTGGTGAAGTGACGTCACCGCGTCGTTGCTACCGACGCTCCTCTCCGCTCCACGCCATTGCTAGGGAGAGGAGGACTGCGGACGCCGCCGCCGCCGCCGCCGGCGGTGGAAGGTTTGGGGTCGCTTATAAAGTGCATTCGCACTTAAAACAAATCGCGGAATGTGTCGAGAAAATACTACCATTGAGCGGTGAAGAAAAGTTTGCTGCGGGAGAAATCATTTGGGGCACCTGAATGCTGCATAGAGTGGAGTTGTCCCTCGTGCTCTGGGGCAGAGGAGCTTTACGAGTCCGACAAACGCTTAAATATTCACACCTGCTTCAGGAAACTCCGAAACTGTTAACGGCCCGCCACGCTATGTAAGTGTAATAGTACCACGTTGTCACTTCACAGATTCTTTGCCTAGTTTAATTACCTCCTGTTCTAATGACCTTGGTGATACGGCCAGGCTACATTTTTTGGTTACCATATACTGGTCATTCCACAACTAAGAATGATTAACCTTACTTTTCTGCGATGATAAATTCTTTTGGGGCTCATCAATTTCCTCCACCTCTATTTCATTTCCGTTCCTTCGAGTCAGGCATAACAAAAAAAATCACATCCTTTAATATTGTATGGTGGACATCTTCGCTGAGGTATCTCACTTGCGAGTTGCAGCCTTTTGAAAGCGTTAGGAGGTTGGGATTTAAACGTTGTTTTTTGGAGCCAAACAATTAGGCGTGATTTATGCAACGATATCGCCTGAACGGGGGCTATGAAAACGCGATACTTTTTGTGAATTAAAGTAAATGCATTCCACGAGTTTATATATTCATGTCGAGGAGGCCAGGACGCCAATTACGCAGGGGAGTTGGGCGGACAGCATGTTACAAATATTTCAATGCAAGTGCAAACTTAGAGCATGTTACGAATATTTCAATGCAAGTGCAAACTTAGGGAAGGCAACCTAATAACGCTTAAATGCCTGAAAACAACATGAGAATAAGCACTCAAGACAGATGGCTTATGGCGCTGATTTATTTATGGTGCGCATCAACGTTTCTCTCAAATCTACCTTGTAAAAACACTTTGAAGTGTTTGTACTTATCGTGAAACTATGTTTTACGTCTTGCCGCAGTGCAAAGATTTCGCAAAGCGGCCGGGACAAAACAGCTGCTGATGCAAATTCACTGGCTGTAGATGTTTGCGCGGCTTTAACATTTACCAGCTCAGAAAGTGTGGTAATTTAGTAGATGCGGGGTTTTGCGTTCGTTTAGGCAAGCGCATATTAGACCATGTATTCCTTTGTAGCTCTAATTATTTAGCGTATGGCCGGCGTTCTGGTGGAATTGCCACATTAACGCTCTTTATTGTAACAGCTTTAGTCTCTTTCGTCAACTGAATTCGGACATAACAGCAGTGCTGGAAATTTTTCACGCATGTGCTCAGTGTTAACCAAAGTAGTATTTCGTTGTTTTAAACCTAAATACTTCGGTGTCTCACTACACGAGAAAAGCGACCACAGCGGTAATTGCCGGCGTCAACAGAAATGGTACCAAAATGGCCGCCCCTGTAATGAAAAAAATAAATTGAGTTCGTGTGGGATTGGCACCCTGGTTTTCACAACCGTGTGTGCTAACCGAAGCGCTATCCCGGCATCCTACCAGATCGGAGCAAGAATTAGCTCGATGCGTGCACCGTGACAGTTACGCGTGTCGGGATGTCGGCAGACCTGGTGCGCGAGAAGGACCACGTTGAGTCTGGGGAAGCTGGAGCTTGAAGTGCAGCCAGGCTGCTTGTCGGAGTAATTCTTGTAAAAAGACGAAGAAAAAAAGAAAGAGACGCAAACACGATGTAACTGCATAGAAGTTCTTGATAATCTCCGCCGGGCTTTTGCCTCCAAATACCGTAAGCAATCCTAAGCGACCGACGAAATTTCCTTGAGCATGGGACTTGCGCTATTGTGGTTTTTGTGGCGAAAGCCTTCGGTCTTTACGTTTGAAGCACGCGCGTTGTGAGGTACAAAAAATGGGTGGCGTGAAGGAGTTCAAGTTGGAATCGGAAGGAGCTCGCATTCCCTGCATCATAGGGGGCTCTTAGGGAACCTCGCAAGTTTTTTTGGCACCTCCAGGTCCTCCCCAAAAGAGCCACCTACCGACGCACCAGCTCCAGACGTCCCAACCTTTCACTCTCTTCCACCCACTTACTAGCTCACCATCGGAACTCCCGACAACTCCCGCATGCCCCGCACCCCCCGCACCCGACGCACCATTCCTCACATCCACCGACGGCCCCTCCGTATCCCCCCTTCCCCGCTATACCAGTCTCACTGACCGACCTTGCAAGCCACTTCTGGCACCATGTATTGCCTGGGCGATCCTACGTGCCATGCCTCGGGGGCCCGATGGGAAGAAGCCCCGCATCTTTGTTGGGGCAGTCTTTATTACGGAGTGAAACGAGAAACTGTGCGTACCGTCGCGGCACATATTATGAAGGGGTGGGTTTGACACGAGGCGCACTCTGCGCAAGATACGATACACCACACCTCTCTTCTCACTCCTACGCATTTTGAGCGCGTGCAGTCACTTACAAA
Source organism: Haemaphysalis longicornis (assembly GCF_048455015.1). NCBI lineage: Eukaryota > Metazoa > Arthropoda > Arachnida > Ixodida > Ixodidae > Haemaphysalis > Haemaphysalis longicornis. Next base: position 126,178,664 of record NW_027526335.1, on the reverse strand, counting down.
GACTGGAAGCCCTGATTCTCCAGGAAGCTAGGTAGGATGACCGCCCATAGCTCCACGTTTCGACCCAACACCGTTTCTCTTTATTCTCAATAACTGTTTTCAACAAGACCACCAACAACAAGAACACCATCCCTGTTTGACCACTCAACACGGACATCGGTATTCGGCGGTCCGAATTCGATGGGGTCGGAATTCTCGTGCAGCTCTCTCTTCAAGCGCTCAAACCCCTTATGGGCGGATTGAGAGAGGTACTGAACGGTCCAAAAGAACGAGATACAACCTGCTTTATTTTGAAAAAACTGCCATTCAGCAACTCCCAAACCTCATCCCAGATTGAAGCTACGTTTTCTAACCGAGTGAAGGTCCGTTATATTGAGGCTTTATATTTCGGAACAAGATTAACATTCTAACCGTCATCAGATGGAAATGCCTCAGCAGCATATGCACCAAGTCGAACGTTTTTCGATCACTGTGCGTTTTGTATTACACCACTGGGAGTGGGGGTCAGAGAGAATCTGTAATTTGCTTTTACCCTGGCTCATGCAAATCCATAGCACTCGATACCGCATCGTGGTCACCAGTTGAGGTCATAAAGAAGGGTATTGTGGGGATATGGTTGTTAGATATGTCAATGGGTAACAATATAGCTCATAAAATCAATTCAACCAAGCCACGGCACGATTGTGTAGGGACAGCAAAGCCAAGTGAGTTCAGGAAACAATTGACCCCAGCGCAGATCAAACTAGTCAAATAAACAAAGCCCAGTGGTTTTCTAACTTGCGATTGAGCACACTGCTGAGGTAATTATCTTCATTTTATTGCGGGGTTTAACACGCCGACGCAACGCAGGCGATGAGGCGCGCTGTAGTGGAGGGCTCTGGATTAATTTTGACTACCTGGGTACCCTTCACATGCGCCGAAATTTCGTAAACACGGGAGTTTTTGCTTTTCGCCTTCATCAGAAAAGCGGCCACCGCGGCGGGGAATCGAACCCGCGTCCTCTTACTAAGCACCACAACAATATTTTTAAAATAAATTTGAACTAGGCCAATAAAAAAATAAAAAGCCAGGCAAAGACTTGAAAAAAATAATGAACAGCTAAACCGCGTCCCCAGCCGGCAACTCATAACGCAATTTATAGTAAACAACGAAACTATTAGTGGTAATAATTTAGCTAACTCCTTCAACGAATACTTTACAAATCTTGTTACCAGCTATCATTCCCCTGAGGCTGCAAATGCTGTCACCAGAAGGGATGCGAGTCTGTTTCTCTGGTCGACATCCGAAACCGAGGTAGGCTTAACATATCAATATTTTGCAAATAGCTCAGCACGTGACATAGACAATTTTCAAATCAGACCGGTGAAAAATGTTTTTGATTTAATTGTAACTCCAATTGCATACGTATATAATCTTTCTCTCACGATGGGTATATTTCCAAAGAAGATGCAAGCATCGAGAGTGCAGAGCATTTCAGTAACTCACGATGTCACCCGCGTTCACGTCCGTAGTCCGCACCGCACCCCTCCCTACTATATAAAAAAAAATACTATCCGGCGCCAGGTTTCGATCCCTCGACCCTCCTGGCGGAACGCAATGTACATGGTGCTCTAACCACTGCGCCACAAAGCCGACACAGAGTGGGACGCTACGAACGCGCCTTATATCGTTGACTCATTTAAATTACTGCTGACGAGCGCTCTCTCGTCAGCAGTTGCCACAAGTGCAACAACATTAACGTAACGCAAACAACTTAACGTCGTGCGCCCCCGGAAATGCTCTGCATTTGATCGTGCCCCTCGCGAGGGGGATGTTTCACTGCGTCTTCTCTCGGTCGCGGGACCGTGGCACCATCTGGCGGAGGCGCGGCACAACTCGTAGCACTTTCTTTGAAAAAGAGCCTCGAAAGCGCGGCAAATATGAAATAGGGATGACGCGCTTTCGAGGCAATCTTTGCCGCTTCACTCTTCAGAGATGCCTGGACACATCGCGCCACCTAGATGGGCTTAGTCAAAGCATTTTTTAAAGGTGACGATCGAAATTCTCTTACAAACTACCGCCCAATCTCTATTCAACTAGTATTTTCAAAGGTTTGGAGAAAATGTTGCACACTAGAATAACAGGCTTCGCCCAACAGTTTAATTAGATTATCCTCGAACAATTCGTGTTTAGCAAGCACAGATCTACAGAGCTTGCCATTATTACCCAAAAAATAATTTATTTTGAAAGTGTTTGAAGAAAAAAGGTTGTAGCTGGAGTATACATAGACTTTCAAAAGCATTCGATCGCCTAATCATGCATTTCTACTAGCAAAACTAGAGCTGGGTGGGTGGGTGGGTGGGTGGATGGATGGATGGATGGATGGATGGATGGATGGATGGATGGATGGATGGATGGATGGATGGATGGATGGATGGATGGATGGATGGATGGATGGATGGATGGATGGATGGATGGATGGATGGATGGATGGATGGATGGATGGATGGATGGATGGATGGATGGATGGATGGATGGATGGACGCAGTGCTTGTGGGAAGGCAGGCAGAACAGCAGCGCACCCGACCAGACGGGCAGTAGAGGTACTTTTTTTGGAAAGAGAACAGAAAAAAAATAAAAGCGTAAAAAAGACAGGATCGCGATGGCAAGCAGCCATTTTCTCTGGAAAGATGTACTTTTGTGGTGCCCGTTGCTGTCTGTAACCGGGGCTAGACTTTGCCAAGTGAATTATTTTCACTTTTTTCCGAGCCCCCCGCTTGTTGGAAATGAAGTTTTATCTTTATCTTTTATTTTTAGCTTTTAGCCACTGAGGCACTGCGTTGGATGAGTTAATTATATTAATGAAGCTTGTAAGGATTCCAGTTTCATACTAACGTACATACCAGTAATACGTCAGTCTTCTGACTACTTGGTGATGCTGCTATAATTTGATTAGGTTCGGCGTCTTGATGGAATTTTGTTTTTTAAAAGCTACTGATAATTACCCATGACACCTCCTAAGATAAAGCTTTTTTGTGTTTATCTATTCGTTTTGGCAGCTTAACAACGTATCATCTCGTTCAGGATAGTTCAGATAAAAAAACTAGCTGCAGTGGTACTCTGAAACAAAATTACGCCCATCTTCCCGCGAGGGAACCCTGATGTGATGCGACGCATCAGGGGGGAGCATTTGGACTGACGCTGTTATTGGATTGCGTCAGTCCACTCGCTGAAGGGACTGTCGCTTCCATCACGTCTTCATCGGAAGTTCTTGCACGAAGGTATCGTCAAGCAAAGTCAAGTCAAGTACGAGAGCGAGCGCTGAAATGATCCGGCGCCGTGCGCTCCCCCGCTTATATTCCCGCTTTTGAAAGGAGAGGAGCCGGGGGGGGGGGGGGGGGGGGAGAGTCGCGTGCATGCGCACACATGCGCGAACCCAGAGCAGCCAAGCGCACACGCGCAGCTGTTGTTATGATAATGAGACGGATTGAGAGTGCGCACACATACGCGCACCCAGAGCAGTGAAGCGCACTCGCGCAACTGTTAAAATGATAATGAGACGGAGTGAGAGTGTTGCGCACAGCTGTCGGAGAGAAGAACGGAGGAGAGTTGCGCATGTGCAGTGAGCATGCGGACAACGCCGCGACAACGACCGTGGAGGGACATACCCGCGAGCACGAGATGCGTCGCATCTAATAATCCTCGGGGAAGCAGCACTAGCAGCTGGTTGCAACATTCCCGGAGCGGAATTTCTAGGTTTAAGAATGTATGGGCAACTGACTACATATGACACGTTAACAAAACTCGTCCTATTAAAAGTCAGCTTAGCGGCTTGTTGCAACATTATCTTTTCCAAAATGTCTACATTGGACTGAACGCTACAGAGTACTCGCGTAAAACTTGGCATTGCCGCAGAATCTGTCGGCCGACGCCGGACACCATTGAGCCTTCGGGAGGGGGGGGGGGGGGGGGTATAGGTAAACAGCTTCACTATAAAACGAAGTACTAGGAACAGAAATTTGTAGAAGCCCACTCCGCGACTGCCATTTATCGAGTGCTTCGGTAATGCCTTCTGTAAAGCGTGCTTCGCCTGCCTTTCACACGTGCTCAAGGTAAAGCTATCCTAAGAGTGCGAATTGTGCATAGTAGTTGCCGTGAGACCTATTCTAAAATTACTTCGCCACGTTTTATGTCTTCAAAGATTAACATTTCCACAGTTGTCAGACAATTCTCATAATTGCAGACAACTTTCATAATATTTGGTTTGGGATATTTGCCAAAACACAGTAGTGTGAGCCGTTTGATGCACCCATACTTCTCTCGTAGGAGCCACATACTGACAGCAGATGGTTTTTAATTATTTACAACTCCACGATAAACTAACCGGTATATGAAAATAAAGAAAACTCGGCATAATCACACAGTCATTGCAGCGGCGTTGTGCAGGAATCTCTTTTGAAAGGCATCTACATTGTGCTGAGGGCTGCTGAGCATTCGTAAAAACGTTGGCTGTGCCTGAACGCGTATTATAAATCCCTCGTTTTAACAAAGTCAGCGGGACGGCGAAAATTTTTGTTATAAGCGGTATTTTGATATAAGCAACCACACGAGAAAATATAAATCAGTTAAACTCTCATTGTGCCACAATTTCCAGGAATCAAAACACAATGTATTCCGTGAAGCAAAACTTTATTCAGGTGCTATAAAGGCTGTGAGCTTAGGCTGTTTCAAGTTCTTGCCGGGTACAAGCAACCCCTGCTACCACTTGACCATGAATTGCATGAAACTGTGGTAGCCGCCCTTTCATTGAACTTTATCTCACAGAAGCGTAAGCACTCCCGCATCTGCACCATAGTTTGCACCTCACGTGGCTCTTCGTCCACCGGCTCTTCGTCCTCGTCGGGGCCACCAACAATAGTGTAAATTATTTCCACATCGGACGTTGGGGTGACTACGGGAGCCGCAGCGTCAGCCAGCGCAAACGTCTCGAAGTCACCTTCTAACTCTTGGCCAGCAATCTTATCAACCGTCTCGTGCAGATTGCTGGAAGTCCAGTCCTCATTAAGCTGGCCATTGTCAAGGTCCCTGACAAGGGTGCGGCAAAAGCAGGCGTGCGCAAAGCAGTTGGCTACCTTCAAAGGTGCAAGTTCTTTCCATGAAATGTTTAGCAAATCAATCTTGTATCTCATGCTGGCGCCATACGCTGTGAGCATGTGCCTTAAAAGAGCCTTGCGGTACTGCTCCTGGGTGGTTTTAATGATGCCCTGATCCATCGGTTACAATATTCCGGTTGTTTCCAGAGAAAAATTCCAAAGCGATCGCCGTAAGATTGTCGATCTTTCCGTGACTCGGACAATTGTCAGTTATGAAAAACACTTGTCGATTCTTTGCGTCTTGAATCGAGCATGACCGGCTCGCAATCGAGCATGACCGGCTCGCGAAATTCGCCGGGGAAGCACCAACTTTCCTTGAGCGCCATTTTACAGCCTAACTCACCGCTGGGTCGCTGGCGCTCGGCGACGCCTACGCTCGCTATTTCGCTCTAAGCGGGTCAAGCTCTTCGTGCGCGTCGAGTAGAGCGGCGTGAAATGCATGCGTGTCTGCTGGGACAACAAGACATTTCGGGTAAAGCAATATTTTGAGTAAAGCGATTTCGTTATAACGAGGGATTACTGTTTCTACTTTCGTCGACGGGCGCCGACGACGATTCAGCCAGGGGCGGGTATCCGCGTACGTCTTCGGTTTAAAATTGAAGCGCGAATGTATACAAAGGTAGAAGCGCTATTATTGAACGGAAGACAGTTAACAGCGTCGAAACAGCGCCGAAAAGTCGCTAGTGAAATATTTGCCGATTTTTTTTTTTTTTACCGTGAGCGAGACCCCTAAATTGTTCGATCGCATTTCCTCCAGAAGTTGTGAATAGGCATACCTATTCCACAAATATCTGCATGCTAACCATCTCGTCCACTGCCATCGGAACCCGCACTTCACCGCGGCGAACGTTTTCCCGCCTCGAATCTCAAGCGCCGTCCACGCGCTTCGCAGAACCACTGCAGTTCCGCAGCAGTTAAAACAAACAAAAATAAGTTCGCGCTCAGCCGCACTTTTTGAACTAGTTCCTAGATGGCGGGACGTGCTGGCGCGGCGCTGGCGGTGCGGCATGCTTTCTATAGTATCGATTTGTAACAATGTGAGGCGCGAGTTACCCGTTTCCATAAGCGCGAATATGCTCCCGTTTTTTCGCCTGCCGGCTTGCGGCACGTGGCTCTAAAAGCGCGTTCATGTCTTTGTAAGCGGAGTGGCTTTCGAATATGGGAGCCACGCCCACCGCGTTCATTACCCGTGTTTTGTTCGCGCGCTTTGATATTGCTAGCAAAAATGTTGCTAGATAATTGTAAACATGGCTACGTGTATGCATATCTTTCCCTTGATGACTTGCCAATCCCGCTTTGCGCCGGTCTTCCCTCTTTCGCACGCGTGATCATGCATGTTGCAATTAAACTTCGGAATGCGATATATCAGAGTACAGATGCGCTGGACGAAATCTGCCAAATTAGACTGCTTAGAAACACGATTGCGTCTAGCGTTTCAATACAAACATGCATGCTTACTACAACCAGTAAAAATTTAATTATGCAATTTTAGGTAATTACGCCAGTAACATGAATAGTTACCCCCTCATTATGCGTCCCCCTGGGTACATAACTTTACGGTGGTACAGGTGGTCTTTACGTCTTTACGTAAATCTAAGCGCCTAATTTTAAACTAACCTGTCAACTCCATTTTTAAAAAGGTCGGCATCCAACCGAAACGTCGACCAATTAACAGTTTTGTTACTAGCTCTACCAATTTTTTACTATTGGTTACGGCAACCTAAGACAGCCCGTCTCGCAATATATATATATATATATATATATATATATATATAGCAAAAAAAAGAAACACACGTCGAAAAAGGAAAAGGTTTAACGTTTCGGCCGAGGGACCGGCCTTCGTCCCTCGGCCGAAACGTTAAACCTTTTCCTTTTTCGACGTGTGTCTTTCTTTTTTTTTGCTACGACTTGCCAGTGTCCAAGAAATATTTTCCTATATATATATATATATATATATATATATATATATATATATATATATATATATATAAATTTAGAGAAAGATAAAACTCACAAAGCGCGCAGAAATAGTATAAAGAGTCGGATACACAGCAAGAACAATAACAAACAAGGTTTGCTTACGTAGCGGCAAAGGGACTTGCCTTCATCAGAGTACAGTTACATGATTTTGCTGCCGCAAATATTTGGAACACATTTCTTATATAGCTTTGCAGAAAACTGTGAGAAGGAGCGGAAAATGTTTCGGAAATGGAGAGTATGCATACAGTCGGGCTACGCCTATGTTACAACAACAACAAACAAAAAAAAGAGGGGGGGGGCGGGGAGCGAGAGAGAGAAAGGGGTCGTGTTAACAAAGCAGCGTTCAAGGTTGCGCCATGACGGGTAAACGTATGCCGCGTGGGCTGCAAGTTCAGAAAATGCGGGAAACTGGACAACCGCGATTTCAAAAGAAAGGGAAGAGTATACAGTAAGGTATTCAGTGGCTGGGGAGACTGGTTGGGGAGGAAGCGACGATGGTTGTGCACCCCGCGGATGAAGAGAATAGATACGGGGCACAAAAGAGCATTTCACAGGAGCTAGCAACTGAACAGGAAATAGGTATTGTCACAAAGGGTTAAACATGAATAGATCACAAAGGGTTAAACATTCTTAAGTGGTGGTGGGAACGAGGCCTCCTTCCCCAGGACAAATGGCATTGTTGAGCCGCATTAGGCTAATAAAGCTGCTGTATTAGGAGAGCTTCTGCGAATTCTGATGGGAAACTCAAGGGTAGGATTAATGAACATAGTTATAAAAATTATGAAGCCGCCAATTGTAATCAAGGGATAAGCACGTTAGTTTTCCGTAACTTTCATTAATCCCAAGTGTGGCTGACCCAAACATCTAAATGAGATAAGATTCCCGAACCTCGCGGTCGTGGTGCGTTTTGAAGGCGGATTCTAAAATCGTTGCTTTAAGATGTTCAAATGTATGCCCGGGACTGTTCACATGTCTTGACAGGGGCAAATAAGGGCAGCTTTTTGCATGAGAGCGGTGATTATTGAACCGTATTCGGAAGGGCGTTTCAGTTTGGCCGATATATTGTTGCCTACAAACAGTGCACTCTAGAAGATATACGACATTAGCGGAGTCACAGTTAAAGTTACCTCTTATATTTACGTAGTAGTCTGAGGCCGTGCTGGTGGCGCACTGTGTAGTGGTCATGTGTGGGCATACTTTACATCAGGGTTTATTACAGGGCATGCAGCCACTAGTTGCCGGTCGGTTGATACGAGAGTTAGTAAGAAATTCACCTAAATACTTATTACCCCGGTAGACAACGCGTGGTGGTTCGGGGAATATGCTTTTTAAGCGGTGACTTTCCATTAGGATATTGTGATGTTTTTTTTTAGTACGGCTGACACTCTTGGAGCGGAGGATGAGTGGGTTAAAACTAAGTTAGTTTGCGGGTTCCCGTTCGGGGCTTTTTTCTTACAGATTACGTTACGGTGTGATTGGTTGGCTCGCACAATAGCGTCGTCGATAACTTTTTCCGGGTATTTTTTATTCAGGAGGGCGGTCTTGAGTTCTCGACAGTTTGAGTCAAAGTCGGCTTGGTTTGAGCAAATTCTCCTAAATCGGTGGGCTTGGCTGTAAGGTATTGCTGTCTTGCAGTGTCTGACATGGCTACTTCGGAAGTGCAAATACTGTCGCGTGCCTGTCGGTTTTCTATACAGTTTAGTTTGAAGCCGACCTTGGAAGGTAGTAACGGTGACGTCCAGAAAGTTTACACTGTGTTCCGAATAGGAATGAGCAAGGGAAATACTAGGATGGGCTAGGTTAAATGCCTCAAAGAAGGTGAGGAGCTCCGCCTCACCATGTTGCCAGATCATGAATATGTCATCAATACACCTTTTATAGTACATTGGCTTTAAATTTTGGGTGTCAAGAAAGTTATATTCGAGGTGAGCCATAAAGATATTGGCGTAGTTAGGTCCGATTCGAGTTCCCATTGACGTTACGCTGACTTGCACGTAATGAACTCCGTCGAACTCAAAATTTTGTGTGTGTGTGTGTGTGTGCGTGTGTGCGTGTGTGTGTGTGTGTGTGTGTGTGTGTGTGTGTGTGTGTGCGTGCGTACACGCGCGTGTGTACGTGGCGCTATACAGCACTTCTTGATTCACTTTACGGCGCAAACAGTACCCGCGTTTCATTAGAGAGTGCTAGCACTCTGTATTCTCCGTCTGTTCTGTGGTTACCATGTTGGCCGGGACCCGACTGCGCCTGCGCGCGCAGGCACGACGAGGAGGGCGCACGCCACCGTAACAAGTACGCGGGAATGGCGAGAGCCGGCTGCGGGACTAATCCCCGCTACCGAAACGAATGCGGAAGTGCCCAGACGGGTCCCGGTCGACACAGTAATCGCGGAACAGACAAAGCATACGGAGTGCTAAAACTCTCTATTCTGTATTGTTAGTTTTGTCTGTACTTTCGTACTATTGTAGTGTGCCACAATCCGTTAATAAATAAATAAATAAATAAATAAATAAATAAATAAATAAATAAATAAATAAATAAATAAATAAATAAATAAATAAATAAATAAATAAATAAATAAATAAATAAATAAATGTAATGGTAAGATCACATGTCATCACCCCGATACAAAGGGGAAACCAATAGAAATCATCATCATCATCATAATCAAATAAATAAATAAATAAATAACTAAATAAATAAGTTGTCTTTACTGCGTCATCTTCTGGTCTTCTTTGTTTCGTGTTGTGTCTACTACGCTGGCGTTCAAGATGGTAGTGGTGGTTTTGAGGCATTCCGCAGTTTATTATTATGTGAGCAATAGATGGGGCATGCGGGCAATATTTTCCGGTTACACGTGCACATCAACACAGCCGCTTGGCTCCGTCAACAAAGCGAGCTATAGCAAAGCGGACATCGGCAGAGTGGCAATGGTGCAGGGGGAGCTTTCGGAACGCTGCTAAGTTTGCCATGGAGGTGCGGACTGCCAGCTACCTCTGCGTCGTCGGGCTTTGTCCTCGCATATTTCTGGAATGAAATTGTATCCTTCCGAATTCATTCGTGTAAAACATTGTGCCTTCCGGAGCCAGAGGGTGTAATTGTAATACAGAGAAAGCGAGCCACAAGGCTGTAGAGTTAACCAAAATGAGATTGCAATGTTTGTGCTGGAAAAGCCGAGGGGAATATGACGTAGAAAAACTGCCAGTTGTAACAAGCAAAGTATAATTTGAAGCTGCCGCTAAGATCAGGAGAAACATATAGGTGTCTTACGCGCGAAACTACGTATGGGCTATGAGGCATGTGGTAATGGAGGGATTTGAATTAATTTTGACCATTTGGGGTTCTTAAACGTAAGCCGAAAAGCGCAAAAATTTAAGCTGGTATGACATAGGTATATTGGATTTCTTGTGCCATGGCGGACGTCATCACCCTGTCCTAATGACCCAACATAGTGACCGCTAGTACGCGTTTACAATACAGTCTGAAAACAGGCCGGGTGGTAAAATGGGAAGGAGGGGAGTGGCGGCGACGAAATGCGCAGTGTTATTCATGTTGTACTTTTCTCAAAAAGATTGCTTCACAGACGTTTTACCCTTCTCCGTCACATGACATAATGCTGACAATATTATAACTATGTGCCTGTAATTTCCACACTCGTTTTCCCCTTTTTCGTTATATATCTGGGAATGGAAATGTTTTTTTGCGCTGCTTTAGTTTAGTTCTAGTTGTAGTTTGGTTTCGCTGGTTTTGTTTCCCAGGATTTTGGTTGCGGATTTTCTTGTCCTAGATAGCTTTTCCTTCAATAACAACGGGTCCGTTAGTTTTTAAGTCTGAACTTAACTATGACAGCGGGAACTTTCTCTAGTTTATCCTTAAACCAGTGAATCGCTTCAACCAGTTCGCGTACTTTTATTTATCTTTACGGCCATATTCAAGCTGATGCTGATACATTGTTTCACCTAACCACCAGCTGTTTAGAAGAGATAGGTGCACGCGAGGCGGTGACGTCGCCGTTATTGTAAAAAATGGTGTTGATGTGGGGGAACTAGATCAGGTTGATAAATACGAAAGTTTGTTTTTGAATGTCTCTGTTTGGGGTGTGTCTTTCCTATTATGTTCAGTGTATCGGGCACCAAATGCCGATGACCAATTTATGCAGCACTTATATGTGCACCTTTTGAAGTTCCGGGGGAAAAATATAATAATTACTGGTGATTTCAATCTGCCACAAATCGATTGGAAAAACTGGAGTTATGGGTACAGTGTTTCGGGTGATCTACATGATGATATTATGCTAACTTTCAGTCTTCAGCAGGTTGTTCGTGTACGTACTAGAGGAGAAAACATTCTTGACCTTCTATTGCTCAGTGAAATGGTTAGTGAAGGGATGGTTGAAATTGAACCTGGCATCTCAGATCACAAATTGATTTTCTTTACGTCAACAATGGGCATGAATGTCAGACGACCTCGACGAAAATCTCAGGTTAGGGATTATGCTAACGCAGATGATGAATCAATTATTGATCACTTGGATATACACCTTGATATTGTTTATGATGATGTCGAGCTATCGTGGCAAAAGTTCAGGGACACTGTTACTTATCGTATCGAACGGTTTATTTCATTGAAGGGGGTCCAGGAACCTCGATCCAACCCATGCATAAATAGAGATATCATCCAAACTAAGCGAAAACTCAAAAGAATGAAAATAAACATAAATGAGAGAGTTCGTGTCCCAAAGAATTAAAAATTAAAATATTAAAAAAACTGGAAGCCGCTGATTTCATTACGAACGCTCCGGAGAAGTTCTGGCGGTATTTATATAAATTTAAAAAATGTGATACATAAAATAAAAGTTATTTGATTGCAGGTTTAACGCGCCGACGCAACGCATGCGATGAGGCGCGCCGTAGTGGAGGGCTCCGGATTAATTTTGACCACCTGGGGATCTTTAGCGTTCGCCGAAATCTCGTACACACGGGCGTTTTTGCTTTTCGCCTCCATCAGAAAAGCAGCCGCCGCGGCCGGGAATCGAACCCGCGACCTCGTGCTCAGCAGCGCAACGCCTTAGCCACTGAGACACCGCGGCGGGAAAATAAACGTTAACGGTGAAATTGTAGAAGACGCCACCAGTATGGCTGAGCAGTTTAAAGATTACTTTTGCAGTGTGTTCTCTGACGTGGATGAATTTGAACGATGTAATTCAACTATGTCTTTTGTGAACGATATTACAATTTCTCGAGAAGGTGTTTTGGATATGCTTTTGAATATTGACGTTAGGAAGTCAGCAGGCCCTGGTCAGATTCCGAACGCCTTTTTAAGAAGGTATGCGGAACAGATATGTGAATTTTTAACTGAGTTTTTCAAATTATCCTTACAATTAGCAGAGATACCGTCCGACTGGCGTAAGGCAAGAGTTGCTCCCATTCATAAAAAGGGCGATCACCTCACAGTGTCAAATTATTGTCCAGTTTCTATTACAACCCCTTGCAGTAAATTATTAGAACATATTGCAGCAGGCTTCATTCGTCAGTATTTGTCAGATCACAACGTCTTGTCGCCAATACATCACGGGTTCAAAAAGGGCCTGTCTACTTCAACTCAGCTTGTGTGAGTTGTTCATGAAATTTCGGAAGGGCTTGACTCATCTGGACTAGTTGATATGCTCTTTTTTATTTTAGCAAAGCGTTCGATAAGGTTCTCCATGAAAAATTAATTCATAAGGCCGAGTGCATTGGGCTCCCTTCAAGTATCATGTCATGGATTAAGGCCTACCTCCGACACAGACAGCAGTTCGTAGAAATTAACAAATGCTCCTCTAGTGTCCGTCAAGTAACTTCGGGTGTACCGCAAGGGAGGGTACTAGGACCGCTTTTATTTCTGATATATATAAATGATATAACCAACAAAATCCCTGATAAGGTGCATTAAACCTATTTGCAGATGACTGTGCCATTTTTAAACAAATAACGTCACCAAACGATCACTCATGTTTGCAAAATTCAGTTAGCGCAATTTCCGACTGGTGTAAACTTTGAGGTATGAAAATAAACATTCGAAAAACTGTCTTGCTTCGGGTAACACGGAAAAAAGAACCTAGTGTATTTTTTATGTTCTAAATGACACAATCATTACTGAAGTTAAAAATACAAATATTTAGGTGTTATATTTAGTAATAAATTATCTTTGTCAGGCCATATTTCCGTTACGTGTTCAGCAGCTTTGCGCAAATTGTGGTTTTTGAATAGAAAACTTAGAAAGCCGCCGGCACAAACCAAACTGTTAGCTTTTGACACTCGTGCGATCGAAACTCGAATACGCGGCGGTTGTTTGGGGCCCTCACACTAAAAAGGACATTATGAATTTGGAACGTGTACAAAGAAAGGCTGTTAGATTCATCTTTGGAAAATATAAATGACAGGATTTTCCAACCTTACTAATGCTTAGAAATAAAATCAGTTCTCTAAAACGCAGGCTCAAAGTTAGTCGTCTCCAGTTTTTGCATAACATCATAAGTGGGAAAAGCGGACTTAAACTACCTCGTTACGTAACTTTTCTTCAAGCCCTAAAAACAAGACACAGACATAACCTCTCTATTATGCCAATATTTTCTAGTACAGATTCCCACATGAATAGTTTTTTTTTGTGCGTACCAATAATGAATGGAATTCCCTCCCTCTTGAGGTTTTACAATCAAGAAACTTCTTATAAGAACTGGAAAAGTACTTGCCTCATGAACTAAAATAATATAAACCTGGTCTTGTGACCACGTGTACGTTATAAGAAAATGTACCTGCTGTTTTGTTATATTAGTGCTGTGTTTTTGGGCAAGGCGTTTTGCCCCACTGCGATTTATTGTGTTGGTCTTATGTCGCGGTTGGGCTAAGTAAAGTATTTGGAAGTTTTTCTGACAGGTTATAGGAAGCATCCTGTTCATCCGTTCTTTGTATTCTTGCTCTGTATTTCCCTCCCTGCGTGGGCCAGCATCTTGGCCTGCAGTATGAATGAATGAATGAATGAATGAATGAATGAATGAATGAATGAATGAATGAATGAATGAATGAATGAATGAATGAATGAAATACTTTTCTGGCAGCTTAGCTACTGCGTGTATCTTCTCGAATACTGCTCAGCACTTTGGAGAATATCCTTGAAATTCATTGTGGCCGACTTTTTTTCCACACGGTTTTTTGCTTTGCAATTTTGTCTCACACATTGTCTGAAGTGCAAGTTTTCGTTTCATGCTGGGCATTTTTTGCCAAATGCTTGTCATACTTAGCCTCTGATATGAGCATTGATTTTTAGATACCATCCGTTAGTTTGGACCATTGGTTTACTTTATTTTCTGATTTCTCTTGTCTACTTACGACTGCTGTTAGCATGTGGCTTACATCACTGGTCTGCTTACTCAAGTCGCAAGCACCGCTGCGATTCGTTTCTTAATACTCTCTTCGCCGCTTTGTTCGGGTTCAGATGACGCCTGCACTCTTTATACCTGAGCATTTTCCCGAGTGAAACCACCTTGTTTCGACAGGGTACAAAGGGAATGCGGCGTGTCTTCTCAGAGCCACTGGAAAACAGCAAAACCACGATAGCGTCTAATCACTTCTAATCAGTTGTTAATGCGAAAGCATTAATATCCAACAGGATGTGGGGTTAACTGGCCCTAGTGCAGGGCTCCTGATTAATTTCTGGGGATCTCTGTCATGCGCCAAAATTTCGACACACAGGCGTTTTCGCTTTTCCCCTCCGCGTGAAAAGCGACGAACGCGGCTTGGATTGCACCCGCATCCTCAGGCTCAGCAGCGCAACGCTTTACCCACTGAGCCAACGCGGCGGTTATTAATGTCCGATTAAACGCCGCTGATTGCGCCTCCCAGTATTGCGATCGGAGAAATTGTGGCTATTGCGTTCCTGTGTGAGGTCAGCCGGGAGAGTGGTTAATATGACGCCGAACACTTCAAGTGGCTCTGTGCAGGCCCAGGTGTTGCCCGCATTGTGATTTTTACGTTTTAGAGGTGAAGCCCCTTAGGAACTCGGGCTGTCAGCGTCTCCTGTCGTCGTCGTTGCTTCATGTGGTCAGGGTACAAAAACAGCGGGACACTCGTTTTCCAACGCCTCGCGCTGGAACGTAACGCTTACTAAAAGAACACACCGGGACACTCGTTTACCAACGCCTCTCGCTAGAACGCTTCGTGCTTTAGACACGAGACTTTAACTGCAAAACGAATACTTCTACCCCCCAATGGTTTCATCTCTGTTGGAAAAAACGCCGAGGTGCCAAAAATACACTTATGCACTGCATGTTTCGCCCCTCCCCAGGTTTAAGGTTAGTGGAGACGGCCCGAGACTTTTTTTAATGCGGATCACGTGCAATGCTACGCTTCGCAGTTGCGTTAGAGCAGTTTTTCGCGCTGCCGGCGGCCTTTTCTCCCAATGGGCCATTTATTGCTTGAAAATTATATAACGGCAAGCACACGTTCGAGAAAGAAACGCTGACTTTCTCAGATGACAGTAGACGTATACGCTCATATCGCTCCCGTTAAAGCACGAGACCCATGAGACGACCACCCTCACGCAGCGGCTGTAGCCAGGAGGGCAGTGACTGACTGATGTGCCAGGACTGACAGCTCTTTCTGACTGACAGCTCTCCTTATACCTTTCTCCCTCTCTCTCCACTTTATCCTGTCACTCCCCCTTTTCTTCCCTTCCCATGCACTGGGGTGTATGCAGGTGAGCTCCCTGCCGAGCTCAAAATATCCCCAGTACGTTTGCGATCCTTTTCCTCTCGCAAACCACAGCCACCACACATGCACGACGCAGCCGTCCGATTCAATGCACGATTGGTCGAAAATATGGCTGCCACATCTAGCCGCACTCGTGAATTTGAAGCACAAGCTCCGATGCGTGCGTGCGGTGCGTCGTCGGCGTCGCTCCGCCCACTGTTTTGGCTTCATTTTGGCTTCACTGTTTTGGTTGCTTCTCTGTTTCGGCGCATTCCGGCCGATTCAGGTATGTGCAAGTTGAAATCTGTGGGAAAAAAAACATTTATTAACTCGAAGTAAAAAGGAGTAGCGCTATAACTTTGTACACCACATTTTTTCTGTTCAGTAAAGCTATTTGGGAAAATTTACCACCGACGATTCCGCTCGTCCACATTGTTTGTTCCGCTGGCAACACGTGCCTACCAGGTGTCTGCATTGCCACTGTTGATGCATGACGCGTGCCCCGTTATCTCTGTCTTCTCTGCTACTCTGAGGTGTTTGCTGGAGCTGTTTGTCACAGCCAACTTCGTGCAACCGTGAGCCATCTAACCCCCCAAGACAAAGCACTTCTAAAGAAATGGAAAAGGCAGAAAAAAAGGCTGCGGCTTAGCTTAGGTAGCCTTGGGTATGCAAAGCAAACGCTTGGTTTAGTCTGGTTGAGTCTTGGTTTCGCTTGGTTAACCTTTGATGTAGCTCTACTGCCGACCTGTAAAGCCGTTCTGTCCCGTGCAAATGTCACCGAAGAAGGCCCGGTATCGATTTCCTTCACGGCGAAGGCGGCGCAAGACGAGTCACGTCGCCCGAGACGACCCAGTGGTGCATACGTGGGACGCTGGTGGCGGCTGCCGATCAGCTGATCGGCCGCAACCGCCGCGGCCACTGCCACTGAGGGTTGAGCGCCAAAAGCAGGCCCGGTGAATCACAAGATGCGCTTTAAGGGGTGCTTCGCAGGGGGGGGGGGGGGGGGGGGAGGTGTCTGAGGTCAAAAGGTGAACATGCACATCCGCGGCGAAACCGCTGGATGAAAGTAGTAAAGCTTTGCTTTAAAAATTACGCCCATCTTCCCGCGAGGGAACCCTGATGTGATGCGACGCATCAGGGGCGTTTGGGCTGACGCTGGTATTGGATTGCGTCAGTCCACTCGCTGAAGGGACTACCGCTTCCATCACGTCTTCATCGGAAGATCTTGCACGTAGGTATCGTCAAGCCAAGTCAAGTCAAGTGCGAGAGCGAGTGCTGGACTGATCCGGCGCCGTACGCTCCCCCGCTTATATTCCCGCTTTTGAAAGGAGAGGAGCCGGGGGGGGGGGGGAGAGTCGCGCGCATGCGCACACATGCGCGCACCCAGAGCAGCGAAGCGCACACGCGCAGCTGTTGTTATGATAATGAGACGGAGTGAGAGTGCGCACACAGGCGTGCACCCAGAGCAGCGAAGCGCACACGCGCAACTGTTATGATAATGAGATGGAGTGAGAGTGTTGCGCACAGCTGTCGGAGAGAAGAACGGAGGAGAGTTGCGCATGTGCAGTGAGCATGCGGACAACGCCGTGACAACGACGCTGGCGGGACATACCCGCGAGCAAGAGATGCGTCGCATCTAAAATGCACTGTAGGAAATTTTAGTGAGAGCCCCTTCTTCCTTCATAGGAGATGGTCGGTGGAGACGCGCGCTTAACAGCCCATGACGTCATTGTAATAACACCTTCGTGCTCTCACTGGCTGCGGCCGTACTACGGTCGCAACGATCATGCGATTGAATCTGGCTCGCCATTCACATGTCGCCAGGCTCGTACGACTAGCTCACTACGCGAAAACGAGTCCTGTGCGACCTTCGTCACGATCAGTCGCATGCAAATCGCGTGCTGTTGGCGTGCATGTGTCTCGCGCTTGAGTGAAGTGCACTCGCACAGTAGGAGACGCACTGAAATCGACTTCCCATTTCAATGCACCTAGCTGCATGTGCAGTGGAATTATCGGGGCGAAACGCTCCCGTGCCCTCGAAGAATAAAATCAAATGCACACGCACACACACTGGGACGCGTTTAAAGGGGCACTGGCACAAACATTTTGCGTCTTATTTTTTGTTGTTGCGATAAGTAGTTATTGACTTACTTATCACGTGTGAAAACCTCATTTGCTTAAGCGTGCTACGGTTGTTTAACTGGAGGTTTTCCAATGCGGCCAGTCACAGTTTCGGTTTGAGCGGGTGCCGCGAAACGCGAGGGTTTGAGTAAACAAAGCTGACCACGTGACCGTCGGAGGGATATCACAAAGCAGAGCCGCCGTAGCACTGTCGAATCCGCATCGACGGCAGTTTCGCAGAATCCGCATCGAATGCCCGCCCTCGTACTGATCTCGGGAGCCGCTTAATTAAAAAGCGACCGTGGACGTGACGCAGGCGCTGCGAGTGCAAATTGCTGCCGCGGCTTGAGAACGACGCGCGACGCTCGAGACAGTGGGTGGGAAGACGCGTGCTAAGAGCAGCCGGTCTGCCTAAAGGTCCGCCTACAGATGTGTTCGGCTTAGCATTGCGCCGGATATTGGATTGCCGCTCTCGTAAGCGGTGCAGATGACGATTTTTAATACAACCCTCCCAATGCAACTCTTTGCATTAGGAGGGTTGCATGCAACTCCTTTCTCATATGTGCTGCCATGTTTGGGACTTGGGTCCTATTTCGTGCTGCGGTAACAAGCTATCGCTCGAGCTACTTGCGCCGGCCTGCGCCACTTCGCTGCCGTGGCCGCCGCCTGCGCAGCGACTGGGCGGCTCGCTCAGTGCGCTTTTCGTTTCCCCGGCGCGTTTTCGCGTCCAGTGTAATACAAAGCAATAAAAATAGAGTGCCTAAAATCGCTGTAGAACCTAGATAGCGTCCAGCTGCCCGATGAGCCGACGAAATCATGGCGCTTCCGCCTCCAATGATCGGGTCGTTCGTTGCTCGAGAGCAGAAGCTCCGACCTTCGATTGGAGCGGCGAGCCATCGAAAAACACCGGCAGTGCGAAAGCGGCCAACACAAACTCGTGACGTGTTTAGATGTTGTTTATTTACAAAATATCCAGGGAATATCGATTGCGCGAGGTCCTCCGCTGGCTGCTCGGTTGCGTTTCGCCCAATTTAAAATTGATTTAACATATGTTTTAGGCTGTATTTACCGCTGATATTTTGCAGATGGTGTATGTCTGTTCTCACCAATCTATCTCTGAAGTTATCCCGCCTTCAAATTTTGTGTCAGTACTCTTTTAAAGTTTGCTACTTGCGAGTGAATTGGCGACACGCGTGCCCCAGAGTGGTGTGGTTTGCGATCCTCGGGAACTTTGTCCTAGCTGGTGCTAAAAGCACGACGGCTTAAGAGGCATGCAAATAAACCCTCTGGCTTACTCGAACCGTTAATAATTTTCACTTCCTCCCTCTTTTTTTTTGTTTCGCAGGTAAGCTATCTACGTTTCCAGATGCCCTGATTGCTCCAGCTGATGACGTCCTCTTGGTGACCATGCCCCTTTGCAAGTTTCAGCTATTTCTTTTTCGCTTTTCGTTTTTGTTCCTTAAGATTCGAAATATGCACCATAGAAGACAGAAAGCGTGTGTATTCGTCTGCATTTTGTACATCTTGCGCAAGGTATGTAACGCCGGAGGCGAGTGGTGAAACCTGTGAAAAGCGAAAGCTCTACAGAGCCGCGACCGCCAACTCTGGAGAGCATTACAGCCACACCATTAATATTTTAAATAACAAGAAATACATTTTTTGTTCAATGAAGGTAGGTCAGCTCTAATGCACACAACACATGCAACAGTACAAATAGAAAAAAAGAAAAGCGACAAGGAAAAGAAGAAGGAACGTCGGTATGGCGCAAATAGCACTCGAAGGCTAGGTTAAAAAAAAGTGTACATTTTCAAGTACAATAAGCATTTTGAACACTACAAAATGTCAATGTAGTTCTCGGAAAATTTTCTATTATTGTTTAAAAGCCTTCAAAGGCTATTTTCCAGTATTTTAAGTTTATATGCTGCTTGTACATCTGGATATAGAAGTTTTCAATACACGCTGTTCTATACGTTTTAACGTTCCTTGCTCGAAAGCAACCGGCCAATCTGTTGCTTTCAACTTCAAGCAAAAGGATTAAACTTCAATTGGGGACAACTCAGCGAGAAATAAAACGGAAGATGATAGGTACAACATTAATGGACAAGAGAGCGGAGTGGGTCAGGGAACAAACGCGTGTTAAGAACTTATTAGTAGAAATCAAGAAGAAATGGGGGTGGGTGGGGCATGTAATGCGAAGGCAAGATAACATTTACTGATTAAGAGTAACAGAGTGTATCCCTAGAGAAAGCAAGCGTGGCAGGGGGTGGTAGAAAGTTAGATGGACAGATGAGATCAAGACGTTTGCGGGGATAAATTGGTCGCAGTTAGCACAGGACCGGAATAATTGGAGATCTATGGAGAGGCCTTTGCCTTGAAGTGGGCGTAAATATGCTGCTGCGGCTGATGATGATGCTTGAAAGCAAAAGCCTTAGGGTGAGTATTCAGAACAACGTTTTAAGCCGCTGTGTTGCGTGCGGAGATGCATAGTTAACACACTTATTGTTGTTCCTAGTAATATTATGTGTATGAAATCTACCTTTTATATTGGTGTCGCTCGAATCGCACTTGAACGCATTTTTTATCGTTGGCTGCGACTAACTAACCGTGAAATCACACGAGTTGATTCACTAGATACGTGGGCGCCAAATAGAAGATTAACTCACTGTGAATACAATGGTCACGCTATGACTACTCGAATTAGGTTCCCAGAATTGGTTCCCGATACGTGCAATGCACGTAATGCCTTTGCCCACACGACAACGTGCAATTTACAATTGAACTCTCACTTACAAGTGCGCCCTACGTTTTGTACGAGGATTGCGCAAGAGTTGTGGTGCTTTTAAAGGTATTCCAAAGTATATACGGTCCAGGAAAGAGGAGTCGCGGTAAGGGAAGGGAATCCGCCTGTGGTTAAAGGGATGTTGGTTGGTTGGTTGGACCCTTAAGTCATGGGGCATACCCATGCGGGGGATTGGCGAAGGAGCTGCCCGTAATGATTAGGCTGTGACCCGGTTTATTTTCGAGAGAGAAAAAAAAGTGAAGTACGAGAAAAAGATTGGGAGAAGAAAAAATCTTTGGATAGAACAGGATTGTCAGGAAAAAAAATTACGAATGAAGACATAGCTGTCTAGTAGGTCATCCGGCCTGTCGCGGACAGCAAAGGAGTGAAAGGCGTTTACAACATCTCTGTGGCAATATCCTTGGACCGAAGCACTCAGTGAAAGAATAAAGGTTAAAGGTAACGGGAGATTCAGCCGATTAAACGTGTATTCAAGATGCGTGCATCGTATCGCGGAAAAGCTCCGACAATTTAAAAGAAAGTGTTCTATAGTTTCGGGGGCCTTGCAGAAAGGGCATTGAGGAGATAAACCCTGACCAGCTTTGTGCCGACAAAAATTTAAAGAGGGGGATTCTGCAGCGAAATTTTGTAATTGCCACCTCACATTTACGAGATTCGCAGAATTTAGGCTTCTATAAGTGAGAGAGGTGAATATGGTCGGAGCATGAATGAAGGGCATCCTGCCGATTAATTTGTAAAACTTGAAGGCGCCTGAACCTCGGCCCCAACAGGAAACTGTCAATTGGGCAATTCACAACGGCAGTACCCCCACAAGCCAAATAGGCTAATTGGTCTGCCAGTTCATTGAAGATTATCCTTGCACCTCTCTGAAGAGATATCGCCTTCTTCTTCGTCTTATTCGACGGCAACCCCTATTTTTGCATCAGCTGATAGTATTTAAACTGGGCTTTCGATGGACAGTTGGTTCAAAGGCCTTTGGAACGCCTTAGAAACGGCCGTGTAGCACAGGTGTAACACGGGCATGAAGCTTGTGTAGTTTGTCACATGGCATTGCACTAATCTAGCATACATTCATTCCGTTTAAGGTCACATTTGAGTAAACAAACGCAAGTTGCAACTACAACACTATTCCGCCGTGGTCGCTCAGTGGCTATGGTGGTGAGCTGCTGAGCTCAATGTCTCAGGTTCGTTTTCCGACCGCCGCGGCCGCTGTTGCGATGGAGACGAAAAACAAAAATGCCCATGTGCTTAAGATTTCGGGGCACTTTAAAGGTTCCCCGGTGGTAAAACTTAATCCGGAGCTCTCCACTACGGTGCGCCTCATCATCTGTGTAGTGTCGGCCTGATAAAGCTCATAATCAATCAATCAACTACTACAATAAAAAAACGTTGCACTGATACTGCGTACAAATTTAGAAAACCACATCTGGGGACTCAGAAACTAAGCTAGGTGTCGACGGGGTTTTCGAAGTGTTACGTCGTACTTGCAAGTTTATGAATCAGTAGAAGAATCGGGAGCAAGTATTAACAGACAACCCTAATTAACTTTATGCGTGAATACATTTTGGCTTGTGAGCGTGTCTGTGAATCTGTCTGGCTCTGTAGCGAAGTCATACAACCTTCTTCAATGTTAGTACGGGTTTGAAAAACGATACCTCAATAGGTATTTTTAAACGCGCTTTTTGGTTCCTTTCCTCTTACTGTACGCTCACTTTAAAGCGTACCGAGTCGAACTTCCCGGAAAGAAACTGGTTAGTGCAGGGACTGGTGTAATTTTTAGTTGCAGTCAAATTGCGAGACTTATTTGGCCGAGAACAAAACAAAAAAACTTGTAGAAGTGAATAGCCCTAATGGCACTGAGCATCTGCTGCCGCCGATTGATTACCGGCAGCACTCCGGGCGCTCCAGCAAAACCAATACCAGCATTGCCTCGGTTTGCTGATTGTCGCATAAAGGCAGGCGCCTTACCGAAAAAGAAGAAAGCTGATTGATAAAGCCTGAATATATATTGGTTGTTTTTCTAGAGGTGGATAAAAAGGCACATAATTTATGTGCCCCATTTGCATCAGCAGCTGGGCTTTCTAAGGAGTATGTAGAATGTTAACAACTTGTTAAGTGCCAAAAACATTTCGTGCACTGTCATTACCGGCTTTCATTCCACACCGACTTCACGCTCATTTCGAGGCGGTAAGGAAGAGTGAATACCATTTCCTGGCACTTCATGCTTTTTGCGGAATGCCGATCGACGTCAATGGTGGAGCGAATTGTCCTTGAATATGGTCGGTATGTCTTGATGGTGTGGGCGGGCTCGTCACTGCCTGAGCACAATACTCAGGATGGAGTGCAGATACTTTAATGCTGACAGCTGGGCTTGGTTTGCTTTCCTGTTTCCGGCCTTTTTTTAGATTTCGTTTTGTATACAAAGACAGCGCGTAGGTGGGTCAGTTGTTGCAACAGTTTAAATATGCGAAGAAACGTGGACCACACAAGGCGAGCGAATAGGCGAAGCGCTGTACCAAGTAGTGTATATAGTCCCTCTGTCACGTGCTGTCTTCTAAGTCGGCCGAGAGGCCGATGTGTCATTGGTCATTTTAGAGATAATTCGTATTCTTTAAAATGGCACCCCCATAGCCACTTAGAATGTTACTGTTCAAAATGTTGCCACAATCTTTTCTTTAAAAAAATTGTGGTTGATTACTCTGTCTTCGGAATCGGTAAAGCACGAAAGTGAAATGTGCCGCGAAATCTGCAGCTGAGCATGATTTGAGGGTCGGCAGCTGTCTTGTGGGTGTGTTCGGCGAGCGACGTCATGGTGGCGGGTCGTTTCGGAAAAGGTGTACAGACGTCATTTCCTGGACCGATATCACGTCGTGAAATGTTGGTGTGTCCCGTCATAAATCACTTCTGTGTTAAATTATAAAACCCGACAACGAGCAACCCTAAGTATAACCAGAGTCCTTCAATGCTTTACTGGTCACGAAACTGCTCCGTAAGTTAATGGGAGAGCTTCATATGCTGCGTTTGGCCGCCGCGCGGTGACGCCACCCTCTCTCACTGAGGTCACTCCTCGGGCGGCGTTGCGCTGGCTCGAACGGCGGAGCCGCGGCGAGTTGTGTTTGTTTTGTGCGGAAAAAAAATGTAACGTGCATATCGTGCTCTTGTGATGTGACTTAAGTAGTGCAACGACGATGTCGAACATGTGTTGCGTCCCGGGATGTCGTTCTTTGTACAACGATACCACAGAAAATGTTTCCTTGTTCTGTTGACCGAGCGACGGGCAGCTGTGTGAGAAATGGAGGAGCGCCATTCCAAGGCAAGCAACGGGAGATTTCAGCTTCGATTATAAGTGTGCGACAGTGTGTGGAAATGCATGTGTGTGAGAATGAAAAAAGCAATGTACCCTTTTGAGAGCATCGTGGACCTAGAATTGTACAAGGCTAACTTAAAGCCGGATTTTTGTCATATCAGTCAGAACTACTTCTTAAGCGCCAAAAACTACAGGGACATAGAATGAGACAGGGACACGCGCTAACCTCCAACTAAATTTTATTGAGCAAGCGTGAAATATATACATGAAAAATAGTCGATAGGAGATACAGAAAAGAATTACACACAAGGGATAACAGATAAACTCGGTGCTGTTCCACACGTGTCAGGCACTACCATGACCAGTCCTTTTTCAAGAACACTGCTTCCTTTACTGACAAGGCTATCGACGTTGTGCTGACGCATTCGAAATCACCTAATTGCATCTCAGCCGCTTCAACTATTTCACGCGTGCGTTGATCAGAGTCATGAAACAACGTGACTGAATTTGAAAAGTAGGGTTCGCACCCCTGGCATTCAGCACAGTGATTTGAGAGGTTCCCATTTTTTCTTTTTAGTACATTATTCTGGTGTTCACGTAGCCTTGAGTTGATGCATCTGCCAGTCTGTCCTACATATACTATACCACAAGCCAACGGCACACGGTACACTACGCCACCATCACATTCGACATACTTGTTGTTATGTCCAACATTACAGCCACTATTTTCTTGCCTTACCGGACACGTTCCCTTACACAGCCTTGCGAGTTTAAGCGGTGCGGACTTGACAACCCGAACCCCGGCCCTCTGACCTATTTTCTTGAGCCTATGTGCAACACCATGCAGGTACGGTATCACGGCCGTCTTACGCCGCTCACTACCATCCTGTAGACTGGTCTCGGCCCCTTTTCCTGGTAGCCCTTCCCGCCTGCGGACAGCTTCACAGACTGCCACAATGACGTGCTCAGGGTACCCAGTGTCTTTTAGCCGAGAAACCTGCGCCTCCACAGCGCTGTGCACTTGGTGAACGCAGGACTTTTTGAGGGCGTTGGTGAAACACATCATCGCTACTGAGCATTTCACCAGTTTGGTGTGCGCAGAGTCAAAAGGCAATAGGGGCTTCTGGCTGCGGGGGGAGCTTAAGAAGTAGTTATGGAACACCAACTAGCCCGAACGCAAGCCCTTCTTCAAGCATATCAGTCAGGTTGTAGCGGTGCTTGCTTCATTACCTGTTTGCAAACTTGTATTACCTTGCGCTCAGGCTCGCGTGTAAAAAAAGCTTTGGGACGTCCTTGTGCTTTTACTTTTCATATTTCCGCGAATTATCCCTTAGGGTCGTTTTGTTTGTTTTATAACCGCGCGTGGCCGATTCCGCTTTCTTATCTGGCGTTTCAACCGGAGCGCCCGTTTGCTCTTTTTGTCGTACGTCCCGTCGGGCAATATTGTTTGATATGGAAAGGGTGCCACCTTGTCGCTTACTTGATTTTTTGTTTCTTCGACAATGTTCTCGATCTTATTTCCATGGATCTGAAATTAATAACGTTCCAAGAGTAATGCACGTGTAGCAAACGCCGCCCAACTGACTTTATCGACGTTCATGTGTTCACGTCACACTGCGGACTGCTTCTTCGACGTTTGTGTTTCATTCTAGTCTTTTGTAGTGCAGGAGATCGCTAGCTCGCTGCGTTCAGAAAAGCTTTGCGTCATTCTTGGCTACGTGGCAATATTATGTTTCCTCCGTGTGCTGCACATCGCAGCGCGAAAAAATAAATTTTTGTACGCTGGACCACGCTCTTTTGTCTCCCTTCGTAACATTTAAATTTTTTGTTGCGCGTGATAAAACCAGTTTCATTGTTCTTTTTTCGCTTCCTGTTTTTGCGAGGATTGCAAAGCGAGGAAGCAGAAAGACACATGGTGCAACATATATCTCTTCGTGTTTTAATCCTTCGCGTTTCTGCGGTGTTTTTAGATGTTCTCAAGTATGTACCCACTCATCGAAACGACAATACTATTGGGCTATCTCTTAGCCTTCTGTGCATTCCAGAGCAATCAACGGATGTATTAAGCGTAGTCTGAACGACGCGTTCTTGGTTTCTTTCAGTTTTTTTATTGTATTATCTATAGGCCCGCAGCAGTCCGTGACTACACAGCTACCGTATGTGTGGTATTTACAACTTTGCTTTAAGAAAAGATGCAATATAGATTTAAAAATTCGTAAACACGACGGCGCAGCGCTTGTGCCAGAGCACACAGAAGCCGTTGCCGTTCGCGGCCGAAGTCTACGGTAACTTACTTCGAAAAATAAAACCCCATTGAAGGCAGGTGATAAACACAATAACTGGACTATTCATCGCTAACTACTACGAAAAAAAACACACTTAATCAGCGCGCAGACACCAGAAGCAGCGAGCGTTTGCACGCCAAGAGCTGGCCAATACGCCGCACGCGCGGCGGCTGGATGACCTTCGTGCGGCGGTGGCGCCTGTAGTGGCGCGCGCGGTCCCTATATGAAGCGAGCGCCGAAGTTTCGTGACCAGTAAAGCATTGAAGGACTCCGGTATAACGTACTCTTTGGTCTAAAGGTTGCTTCCCCGCAAGAAGACCCTGCGTGCAGGGGTGCACTCTTTAGGGGCAGCTTGCTACGTTGTACTAGCGTCACTTCCGTGGCGGATATGATGTCACTCAAATGTTTGTGTATCCCGGAATTAAACGCTTTCGTGTTAAAAATAAAGTAGGATCTATTGCTCGATCGTTAAGACGGCAAGAGAGTTCCAACTTCCCTATCGCGAACTTGATGCTCTGCATGGGGCGCACGCCTCGCTCCGCCATAGAAGCCCGTTATGCAGCGTTTCTCGCACGCCCTTCGCGCGCCCTGACAATCATGCTTTGTGTTGCAACCGCGTCAGTGTTCACGCTTGCTCGCTTTAGCAGTAGCATTGGCTGCCTGTACCTCATTTTCGTTGCCGTCATTCATATCCCACCCTCTCTGACCGCCTACTCGGCCACGAACTCGCTGCACACTCCATTTTACAACACGGAAAAATCAGGACTGAGCGCGTCGGGCCACTGTGCGACGGCCGTGGCCACCACCGCTTCGACTTGACGTAATCCTTAGCAACGGGCTTGGCCTCGACACGAAAGCGGCGCCACCGCAGCCAATGCTCGGGTGACGTCGCCCTCTCTACATATTCTGTGTCGTTCTTTGTCGTCTGTCGCAACATGTCTACGGATCGACGGCGTCAATTTTCGCCCATGTGTCATTTTTCGTGCTCACGCCATAATAGCACTTCGTATTTAGCGCTTTCGGCTTAATATAAGGCTAACTAAGCAGCAGCTTTGCTGCCCACTCTGATATACGATGAGACATATGTTTTGGCGAGACCGTTCGAATTTACCAAAACTCTTGTCATGGGTTATACATGTATTAAATAAATAAATAAACAAATAAATAAAAAATAAATAAATAAACAAATAAATAATTAAAAAAAAATAAATAAATGTCGAATTGTACTGCACAGAGGAAGCCTCATGTATGCCTGAATGAATAAGCGCCTATAATCCAGAGTGCCAGCGTTCTTCTCATTGATAATACACGCTGAGCTGGTTTATACAATAGCAAATAAAAAAAGCCGCGTTGAAATTGTATTGAAGAAAGGTGAGATAAAAACAAACCCTAAAACACCTTGACTCGAGGTGTTCCATGCCCAATAAAAACAAAAGGTCCCCACAGGCCGTGCGCGCGCACTGTGAACGGGGAGAAATGGAATTGAATTGAAGAAACCCGTATTGCCTTCACCATGGTAGGAGCGAGAGGGGAGGTGAAGAGCGGGAGGTGTGGAAGGGGGAGAAGTGTGAGGGTGTTAATTGGCAGTGGTGGCGGAAGTCTATGGTCTTTCAACGGCATTTGCAGCGAAGCACACAGATACGCGGCCATTTTCTTCGCACTTTTATCAGCTGAACGTCATGATAAAGCCAGGAAGGAGACGCCGCTTCGACACATGAGGCGGACACACAGAGTTCTATGGGACATTCTGCTACAGCCGCACGTGCAGCGTAGTGAAGAGAATAAAGCGCTCTTGCCACGCGCCTCGCGCCCTGCACCTGACGTCATGGGCGTGTCGCTGGGCAACCATTCCAACCAACACGTTCAAGGTTATATAAGCACTGTTCGATCGCATCTGCTGCCAGCTTCGGATTCGTGCATCTTCCTGGCTCAATGTGACGGCACCACCGTGAGCACATGTTGGCAACTGATGCAAGGAATTCGTATTGACCGATTCGTGTCTGACGCGACGGAATCTGAGTGGAACTGTCGTCCGTGAATGTAAAGTCCACAGTGTACAAACCCTGGTTGGTGTTTGCTCAATATAGTAAACGATCCAGCTCTTGGTAAAACTCGATCAATATATTGCGCGATCTTCGTCTAACGCATTGCACCACTGTCAACGACGGTGGCATCGTTCAGTGCAGTGAAACAGCCCGAGGGCGCCATATTTGGGTACCCGCCTCAGTGGCTGAGTGTAAATGGCATTGTGCTGGGGAGCCCAAGGATGCAGGTTTGATTCCCAGCCGCGGTAGACGCTTTTCTGGTGAAGGCGAAAGACGAACACGCCGGTGTGTCGAGATGTCGGCGAACGTAAACATCCCCAGGGGGTCAAAATTAATCCGGAGGCCTCAACCACGGCGCGACGAATAGCCCAGGTGTATCTTCGGCACGTTAAACCCCGAAATTTAAAATTTTGCTCACTTTTTGATGAGTTTCACGGGCAAAGGTTGGCAGAGCTGTAGCCGTTCACAAAAAAAAAAAAAAAAAAACGATGACACACACCTTCGCAAATGAGAGTGGCTGCTAGCGCAAATAGTCCCACGCCTCAGCAAAAGCAGGGCACCAGCCAACAAGCGGCGAGTGCTGGTGCGTATGCCGGAGCTTTTCAACAACGACGACAATGACGCAAGTCAATCCCAGGACTGTCAATATGCGCAACAAACACAACGGAGATATTCACGAACATGTTCTAACTCAATACATTCCCTCCGTTCCAATCTTAGTCGACGTGTTTACGCCTGTTTAATTTTTACATCATCCGCTGCAAGGTTCTGTGATGTGTGGGGTTCACATAAACAAAAGTAAGGGAGGTCAGATCTGCGTGCGCGCCCAGTGTACAGACATACAATCATAGAATTCTATGGCCCAAAAGCAGAATTGCTCAGGCCTTAATGAGACACCTGATTAAATAAAAAGCACAAAGTAAATAAATTTTACTAAACAGTCTTCTTTTCCGTGTCTGGTCAGTAAGCGCAGTTTTACGTCTAAATAGAAGAAGAAGTACGTTTTTACCAAACAATAGTAGAGAGTTTTAGCATAGCGGCTACCGGGGACCCACGCTACGGCGGCGGGTTAGCCGGACCCGACTGCGCAGGCGCGCGCGGGGGCTGAGGAGGTTGCCCCTCAGCGGAGCGAAAGCGCGGGCATGGCGAAGGCCGGCCCACGGAATTTTTCCAGCCTACCGGAACGACTGGGCACCTGCCCAGTCGGGCCCCGCTACCCGCCACCGTAGCGTTAGCGGATGGTATCCGCTAAGCTAAAACTATCTAATGTGACTCCGGTATAGCTTCGCGTGACGCCGCACCTGGAAGCACTCGTCCTTAGTCATATCTCAAAGCGTGCCCAGAGAGTCTGCGCGAACTGACACATAGGTGATAAGCCAATGACCACAATACATGCATATGTTCAATATGGGCAAAACAGCTATGGCGTTTCTTGTATCAACGCTGGCTACGAAATGGGGCTGTCGTGGCTTGAGAACAATGTCTAGCAGTATATTACGAACCTGCATTTAATAATCCAATTCGGCAAGGGTTTCAGTCGGCCACCTAATTTCAATAAATTATTAACTTCGCACAATATAACAGTATCAGCTGCACATCAAATTAGCCGCATGCCCTTGCTGTGGTCCGGGACTGTTTTTTTTTTGTCTCAACTAAGGCGACTAACTTTTCGAAGAAATAAGCGGACTGTAAAAACGTTGTTTTTAGCGCTCATTGTGTATTCCCACTATTCGCATGTAACCCTTCCAAGACGCGTTTGAAATAAGTTTAACCCGATGTACGTGTTCAAACTTGCCACCGAAAGTCATTTTGATCGTCCGTGAAGGCATTTAGGAGGGTAATATCCGCGTTCCCGCGGGTAAGGCACCTTTTGATGTTAGTCACTCTGGAGCAATTCTCTATTGCGTACCTTCTAATCCGTCAAAACTCTGACATTTTGTTGGGGAATTCCTTTTCGCTTTTAATGGCAAAGCATCTCATGCCCGGGGCTGTGTCCCTCCCTCCCTCGTTGTCGTTGTCGGCCGTCCGCACTCTACTGAGCATGCGCGTCTCTTCAGCCCCTTCAGCGCTTGGGCTGACGTCAGCGCAGTCCACTATAAAAAGAAACAGTTGGGCGGCGCCCGGTTTCGATCTCACGACTCTCTGGTCGCAACGGGAGCTAAGTGGCGCTCTTCCCACTGCGCTACAAATCGCGACGGGAGCATGTGCTACGAATGTGCTACGGGAACATGGTGTAATTTTTCTTTTTTTCAGACCAACCTCATTATATCGAAACAGATGTAGCATCACTTGCATATCTTTTTACCTTTGGATTCTCCATCGAGCAAGGAACAACATATACCAAAAGAGCCAATGGAAAAAAAATATGCAACCAGCCTTTTATTTATTCCTTCGTTCGGGTGTCTACAGCGCTGTCTATACGCGCACTGCTGGAACTAGTGGACTAGGAAATAGGTAATGCGAATCAAGAACTGCGTTTACAAGGGAAAAAAAATACAATTCAACATGAATTTAAAAGTGACTGAGGGACTTTGCGGCAATGACGATAAAAAAGTGAAAATTGCAGTGCTTTACGCTTAAAAGACAGAAGCACTGAATCAAAAAACTGTGCGAGAGCAGGGTGGGCTTAATGAATTAGTAGTAGAAAACAAATAAGTGTATGCGAGGAAACACGTGCATAAAAGCACCGACCGGTGTCGTAAAGCTGCCAACGAAGCGCCTTCTTACAAAATTGGATAGAGGATACCCGTGTGACGCGGGTTGCAAAAGCGCACAGCAGCACTCCTGAATGTAAAAAAAGATACAAAATCGCACTAAACGAAGGAAACTGGTCGAGGTGGTGGCGAAGTAGGTGAGCATCGGCCTGCTTTCACGTCACGTGTGGGGCGTCGCCTGCGGGGGGGAAACAATTTGATCAAGCTGGTTGAAACGCAACAGATAGGATAGAGAGGCGCGGGAAACAAAAAACGCTGAGTGAGCAAATTGAGTCAACGTTCCTCCGGTGAGGAGGTATGGAGGGGGGGGGGGGGGCGGGGGGCGATGGAGAGCTGAGAAAGTGAGAAAGTGAGAAAGAAGACGTAGGGAGGGGAGAAAGGCTGAAAGGGGGTGACCGTTGTTGTTTAGGTTTGGCCCAGCGAGAACGAGAAGGCCGAACAGGCAGGCCAGCCAGGAAGAAGGAAGAGGCGTGATAAAGAGCAGAACGCCCGCAGAAATTGCTCCTAAGAATGTAGAAAAAGTAGATATGAGAAATAAGAGAATCTGTTGTAAGGACGAGGTGGTACTTTTGGCCAGGTGAGTGATCCCGAGATGAGAATGCCGCTGCAGAGGGAGATGACGCAACGGGAGGGGGGTCACAGCCGGGTAATAGAGCGACGTGACATTGCGAAGCATCAGAAAGAAAGAAAGCGTGTGGTGCCTTGGCAATACTGAAGTCGGAGGAAGGGATGAGGGGGAAGAGCTAAGGGCGAGTGAAGAACGCCCGGAAAAAAAGAAAGGAAAATAACGGTTGGGCGGAACAAAAAACAAAGGAGTGCGCTCAGGCAGACACCAGACCTCTCCCGAGCAGACTCAACAACCGTGGCTGCCGCGTATACGAGAGAAAAAAAAAAGGAGCGGCTGCAGTTTTGTCTCAGAGAGGAACGGGTGGCGGCTGCGCTAGCGCAAAAGTGAATGGTTCGTAGGTAAGATGAGGAGGAGCGCAGAGGAGACGCGGGAGAAATTGTCCGTGGTGGTCCCCTGGGAATGCTAGGGGCAAAAGGAGTAGAGGGGAAAGACGGATTAACAGTTTGCGAAAGCCTTAAAAATGAAAGAAAAAAAAAACAACGGAACATGAGTCCGGGAGAAGCCAGCGAAGTGTGCGAGCGGCGAAAACAGCGATCGTAGAAGAAATGCTTGGAAATGACTTTTGTTTTTTTTCGCCGGGGTCGAGGCAGTATTGCTCCTGGCGTCTTTGGGGAAAATGCTGTGACCCCGGAAAGCGACGAACCGCGAAGTGCTGCTTCTATTGTTATTTGATTTGCCCTCGTTTTTGCCAATTTATTGCTCCGAGATGCCCCGACATAATTCGGACGAAAGCCAAGGACGTTTCAGCATCTCAACGGTGGAGGTCTGGAGCTGGAGAAGTATACTTGTAGGCGGATCTACAAGCTTAGGACATACTCTATTTTCTCGAAGACAACGACCGGCATACATCATTCCTTGGTAAGGCCACGTAGTCCCAAATGCATAAGCGCCAATGGCACTGCTGTGCGGGGACTCGTAGTCAGGGATTCGCTTTCGTTATTGAAAAGATCAGGAGCAGGGGGGAGCGAGAGAGAAAAGCTTTTATTTGCAATAAGCACGAGAGCCTGCTTAGTGCTCCCATTCCAGAAGACCTGTGGGGACGTCGTCAAGCCGCTGGCTGGTGTACGCCGCCAATTGCCTGGGGTTTTCGGTGCAGAAATTTATACACACCTCTCAAGGTGTGTATACACGTCAGGGTGATTTCGACACAATCCAAAAAAGATTCCACAACCACGTGAACCCCGCCTTGGATTTATACACCTCCCCCAAATGCCCCCCAACACCCCCTGAGGAGGATTTCGACACTCCCCCAAGATTGACATTCTGGATAAACAGCTGCTTCGGTGGTGTTTGTGGTGGTCAGCCGTCATTTGTGGGGCGTAGGAACCGGACTTGTAGGATTAGGGGGTCCATCATGCGGCGACAGCACCATTCGTCGTACTAAACGGGTCGTGATGGTTCAAACAAAACGTTTCGGCAGTCAAATACGAAAAGAGAGCCGGAGAGAGAGACAGAGAGAGAGACAGAGAGAAAAGGGAATACATGAAAAGAAAATAGCGGAGTAATTTCGTAAATGCAACTTCGGCGGCACGTGTGCGGGCGTTGTACGTCTAGCTTGAGGATGCTCGGGTTTAATTTTAAGGTGAATGAAAAAATGACGAGAAATCAATATAACTTAGAAAGCCGAGTTACAACGTCGGTGAGAAGAAAAGTAGAGAGAAAAATTGGGAGAAACACTTGAATTATAAATTAGCAGAGCCTAAACTTACGATTATATGGCGGCAATTTTCAAACAAAGGCAGTGATGTGCAGCGGCTGCAGTTGTACCTCACCACCCCGTTACAAAGGTGGAGCCACTCATCATCATCTTGTGCGGAAGTTGTTCTTTCCGCTTCCCACGAAAGCGGAAGTTCCTTACGGGATGGGATGCGAGAGAGCGAGCCTCTTATTTATTTATTTATTTATTCAAGATACCCTCATGGCCCCAGGGGCATTACTGAGGGGAGTGGTACATGAGCAGTACAACACAAAAAAAGGACAAACGTAAGACAACTTGGCAACGCGTATACAAGGCAAAGGAAAAAAGATAGTAATACAACCACAAACCTGTAAGCGTGTTCATACTCGTAATGAAACACGTACCAAGTCTGGAAGCCGGGATGAAGTGGCACACCTTTCCTTCAAACTAATCTTAATTTCACTTCGCTGTTTTTGCTTGGCCGCGTTTCCGCCCCTGTCTCTACTTCTCATCTTCCTCGGCCAGCAGTGTGCTTGGAGTGCAGACGCGCAGGCCCAGCATCTTCTTCCCCCTCCCCTCCCCCCGACGCTTCTCCTCCTCTCCTCTGCTGCCGTATGAGCAGCGTTGGTGGCGGCGGCGGCGCTTCGCCGTCAGCGCGCCGCGGCTGGCTGCGGCCGGCGCGCCAGCAGCAGTGTCCTCCCTCAGTGGCGGTGCTGCGCCCGGCGCACTCCCATCTGGTGCTCGGCGCCGCAGCGGAGAGGTGGCGGCCTTCGGGGCCGCCGCCACCCCCTTCCCCGACTCCGGCTGCTGCCGCTGCCCCGTGCCCGCGTGCGGCCCGCTCCTCGCATGCCTGACAGCGCGCGGCCCCCGTGAAGACAGTACCTCCTCCTTGGCGGACTGCGCCTTAACCCCCGACTTCCTCCGCCCCGTGTCTTCCCTGTCGTGTGTGTGCGTGTGTGTGTGAGCGCGTACCGCGCACCCCGTACCTCCACGCCCCATCCACACGTGCGTATTCAACGCAGTGATCGCTGCCTGCCTCCGCAATCCAGAGCACGTGTGTGTTTGTGGTTTCGGTGCTCTGTGGCGTCCTCCCTGCTCCCGTTAAGGAATTGCGGGATTATCGCTTCGCTCCGCGTGTCCCGGATTTACCGCCGCACTGAACCCACCGGATTTCCGTCGTCTTCGCCCGTTGGTTGACGGATAGGTTTCTGCGGATTGGTCCCCTTTCGTCTAGCCCCGTGAGCGCCGGGCAGCTCGTCGGCATCATGATCTCCCTGCAATCTTCGTCGACGTCCGCCTTCATCCGGGCCCACCAAGTCATGTGGGCCCCACTCCTAGGAAGGTGAGACCCCTCCCCACTTCCCACGCGTACAGTACCGACACGGGCTTGAGGCTCGTCTCTTGCGTTTTGCGAATGATGTTGTCCCTCAGCGGAAAAAAGCGGTACGCTTTACTGGAAATTAGCAAAAAAAAAAAACAGATCGTGTCACTTTTGCATTATGCCCCACCCCCCTACCCTTTCCTCCGAATGATATTAAGCTCGCTTTTCGCCGGTGTTAAAAACGTTTAAGTGGCGACAACTGCCTGAAAGCGTATCAGTGTTGGTGACAATCGCCGAGACACATCGCAGCAGCCCGCACGTAAGAAAAATAGTGAACCAAAGGTTACCGAGGTAGACAAGAAAGAAGCAAGGCAGACAAAACATATAAATGGAGGAAAAAACAGGAGTCAAGAGCGTTATTACAGACGTATAGGGTAGAGAATTGTGACGTAAGAAAACGAAATCTTTACGGTAATTATAAGGCCAGTGATTTTTTGCTGCTAGATCAGGTTGCTTGGGAGCAAACAGCTTTGGGGGGCTGTATACACCCGGTAATGGATTATGCGTGGCCTACAGAGAGAAAGCAGCAACGCTTCACGCCCGTTACCACACTGCACGGACAGGAAAACGATGAAAAGTTCGATGAAGTGATGAAAACTTCAGTGAAAGTGCAACGAGCTAAGAAGTCGGGCTAGGGAGCTATACCTTGGCGCTATTTAAGACACAAAACAATAAAAGCGGGAGGGCTTAAACCTCACGTTGCGACAATACGATTTTTTTTTATTTCTACACTTTCCTTGATCATAGCCTGGTTTCGTTCGATACGATTTGAGTGCAGACTGAACACGTTTAAATCTACCAGAAGGAATAGTTATGCAGCCGTCATCATTCCTTTCCTTAAGTAACTAAAGAATGCGGGACAGTAACTACGTGAAAAGGTAAGTATTTTCTGCTACTACGTCAACTGTTCGTTGCGTTCTACTGTCACCGCTTTGAACTTCGTTTCACCGACTCAGAAAACCTGCAGGCGACCGGCATTTACGACCAGAAAACTATTACCGCCCAGCTCGCCTGCAGCCTCTATTTTTAGCTGCCTCAGCGCTTCTTGGGGCTTATTTGCAGTGTTGTCGAACCAACACTGTTTTGCCGCATTTTTTTTGTTTTTGTTTTTCAATTTTGGCCCCATTCGTAGTTTTTCTTTTTTTTTTTGTTTCTTACCATCGTCGTCATTTCCCCCAGGGTAACAAGCCGTGCAGTAAGCAGGGCTTATCTCTCTGGATATGATTAACGAACTCACAGGCGCAAACCCTCTCCAGAACATTAGCGACGCTTGGTTTTTCCGGAAATGATCAGGAAAAAAATGCGCCTGACCTCATTCAGAAAGAAAAAGAAAGAGAAAAGTTAAACGCGGTTCTGCTTTCGTTTTCACGCTCGTAGCGGATGATAACAGCTTTGGACTGGCTTATTACAAAACCGGCTGTTCGCAGCTCGGCCGTCCGAAAAATAAGATAAGGGCGTTCACTTACGAACCAGTGGCAGAACAATGGCCCCGTTTTATCCAGTTATCTAATTACACCCGGACTGTTGTGGACGGTGCAAAGTTGCGTCGGCATTTAGATCGGATGCTTCGTTTGGGCCGTCCCATTTACACCTCCGGGGTGGCAAATGATGAACCCGTACACGTTGCCCGGCAATGACTGTATGCTTGACGCGGGAATTGTTGCACTTGCGGGCAAGGAACCGTTCTTCCCCGCAGCGATGGTAACTGTGGGTGGAAGTTTGCTTGAAAGGTTTAACACATACAGGAACGACGTTCCCGCTTCGTGGGATCATGGCGAAAAAAATGTATACACGGGTAAATGCTCCTCCGGAAGAATGTGGGAAAGGTTTATATGCTGTTGATTACGGTTGAATTCCTGCCCACTGAAACAGATTTACACTCCCTAAAATCCGCCGATGGCAGAACATTGTCCATTCATGATGCCAGCGGTGAGTGTCAACGTTCTCAAGTAAACAAAAGAGGCGCATAATTTTGCTCTGTGCCGTGTACTCATTTCCCGCACCAGCTCCGGGTTTCCGTTCGAGTGGGGTAATCCGCCATTGTGTGTTATTGGGGTGGTGGGGCTGCTCATGATGTCACGGTCCTCGCTCTCATAGCGGGAATACTTTGCCTGTACGCAAGTGTCGGCGTTTTTTTTAAGCTTGGAGTGCGGTATACGCTATAATTAGTGTCTGGTGTTTTCGGATAAAACGCGATAAATGAAGTTAAACCCATTGTTTCCGTGAAACGTTTTGTTAAACCAAATTACGATCACTATATACATTGGAAATAAAGTTCTTACGAAAAAATCGAAGTCCC
The DNA here is from genome assembly GCF_048455015.1 of Haemaphysalis longicornis. Lineage (NCBI taxonomy): Eukaryota > Metazoa > Arthropoda > Arachnida > Ixodida > Ixodidae > Haemaphysalis > Haemaphysalis longicornis. Next base: position 126,141,571 of record NW_027526335.1, on the reverse strand, counting down.
TTTTATAAGAAAAAAGATACCTAAAAGGCGAATTTTTCTCCCACGCAACCTGAATCAATGTCGACGCCAAAAATCTAAAGTGCTTCTACCGTGACAGAATGGCGTAATCGGTTAGACGTCGGCCTCATAGCGTGAGGGACCGAGATTCAGTTCCCACCATAGGAAGCGTTTTTTTCTTGGGGCACTTGATGTGTCTTTGTGAAGACCCATTGCGTAGGTTGGCTTTCCTACACTGTGTTTTGGGGGTAACGATTTAGATTTTGGGACTTTGCGTTTAGACTTTGAAGACATTGGCTTTCGACCAGAGAAGGCTTCGCGTTTTCAACCACCTTTTAATTCCCCCATGATCAAAATCACCCTCAGAGAAAATTCGCTTTTGCACAAAAGCCAATTTTCTGGTGGGGACCTCGCTTTAAAAACTAAAATTCGCTGTAAGCCCTCACCTAGACTAAACATGTCGCCGTAGTAATATGTGCGGCCATTCAATATTCGTTTCTGTCAGTGGTAGCTTGCAAAAAACTCGCTCTGAAGCAGGTTTCCCGTCTCTCGGCTTGATGAGACTTGCGAACTAAATAGCGAAATGCGCGAGGAAAAATGACTGGACGTGCACGTACTACCGCCCTCGAGCAAATGCCGTACTGACGTCGCTCGCAAAGAGCTCTCAGTCCCGACTTGACTCGGATGACGGCGTGTCACAAACAGCCCTCAGAGATCGTCGAAAGACGACAACCTAGTTCTCGAGCTGTTATAGGTTCTTTTGCCCGCATTGCGTACCTGAATGTGTTTTCCTTCCGAAAAGACATTAATGGTGCTAAACAGTTTTTTTTATTGTTACAACACTACCAAAATTTGTTAAAGGCTTCGTTTAAAAAGAAAAACGATTTTTCCTAGGCTCACTATTCAAAAATATCGCCCAGTTTTTCCGCGTTACTTTTAAAAAGTTTGAATACACCCGAAAATTGAAGAGCCTTACTGCTATTCTGTGGCAAACAGCAAAAACAGCACAGAAAATTCTGCTGCAACCGTAAAAGGAATGCCGACCCTGCGTTTTTGCGTGTTCTTACTCAGTCAGCAGTGAAGTCGTCCGAATGTTATTCTTTACTTAAACGTCGTGCCTTTTTCGCCGTCGTTGCCGTTCACGTAGATTTACAGACGAGAATCATATGACCCTTGAGGGGAAGAACCCGGCGTTGTCCACATCAGATAGCTCGAAAAATGCACGTGCAGTGCACCGCCATCAAATGAAAAATCCCGGGCCATGGCCAGTAACGTAAAACTTGGGGAGGGGCGAAGCCTGCAGTGTATAAGTGTATTCTTGGCACCATGGCGTTTTTTTTTCAACGAAGATGAAATCGTTGGGGAGGGAGGGGGGGGGGGAGGGGGGGGTTGAGGCCTTCAGCTTTGCTTTAAAGGTCTACTGTATTTGAAGCACGAAGCGTTTTGGCACGAGGCGTTGGAAAACGAATGTCCCGGTGTGTTCTTTGAGTACGGGTTACGTGCTAGCGCGAGGTGTTTTACACTACATCGACGATGACATGAGACGTCGATGGCGTTCAAGCGCGAGGAGTAAACGAGTGTCCAGGTCTTTTAGTACCGTAACTGCATTGACGATGACATGAGACGACGACATGAGACACCGACAGCGCGAGCTCCTATGGAGCTTCGCACGTAAAAAATGGTTGCCGTTCCACTCTGTGAAGGGGGATGAGCAGCGGAGCTGCTTGTGCGTTATTGGTTCTCCACAACCACCCGCTGAAACCGCGCTGTCACGCCGAGGAAGCTTTCAGTGGGATTGTAGACCGCCGATGTCTTGAGTTTCCCGTGTAACAATATTCGGGGTCCCGACGGGCCTAACTCTTACGCTTGGCGCGCGGCCCGATCGTCGTCGGTGGTCTCCTTCGGCCGCGTTCGATATGTTTTCATGAGCAAACCGATCTTTGCACACAATGTGGGAAAGCCAAACCCAGCTTACGCCAATCTTTTTGAGGACGGCTTCACTTTTAAACATGAGTGCATTGCTAGAAAGACACTTGTCGGAGGAAATATACGCTAGCTTGCACAAAAATATGAAGCCCTGGAGGTGAACTGGAGGGAGAGGGAGTGCCTCAGTGGGAAGGAGGAGAGAGGCATTTTGTTGGTTTACGCACGTAAAATAAAACAAAAACAATGGGAGGGGGGCGGGGTCGCCTATAACAGGTCTGCTGTAAAAACCACGGTGGGGACTGGAACCGAATTCAAAGAGGCGTGGAAACAGGCAAGCGGCTTGTCCACTGCTCTATGCCGACGCTACATGAAACAGAGCCTTCGAAGTACTTCAAATATGAAGTAAAACTTTCCAAGGGCAAAGTAAAACATAAATCTAGAGCGCGCCCTCTTGTGGCTCCAAAGCGCGCTGGGGAAAGTTAGTGCACTAATGCTTTCGCATTCAGAGCATATAAGCAGACTTAAGTGCTCTGAATCATTTTCTTGTTGTGCAGTAGATGAACCATACTTTCGCTAGAGAGAGAGAGAAAAAAAAACTTCAATGAAGACCAGCGACATTAGCCGAGGCGTCGCGCTGGCTTGCTACGCTAGATAATAGAAGAAAAAGAGAAAGAAAGCCAAAAACAGAAAATCAATAAAACCAAAACAAGAACTACGAAAATGAAAAGATGTCATTTGATGCGCCCAAAATTTTCAATCATGAAACTCTGTCCAGTTCTGTGCTCCGTAGAAACTCCAAGAGAGCTTTGATTGTACGTGCAGCCTGACTGGGAACCGACGAAAGTCCCAAAACAGCCCTCAGTTCAAGTCCCGCACCAAGTTGCCTGCACAAAGATAATATTAGTTCACGTCTGTGCTCGGTGTGCTTTGGGCACACGCATATAACATGACGAATATCTTCTCGTGAGCCACATGTGGAATCAAAAGGTGAAAATGCCAGCTGGATTTTGTAGAGGTATTGTCCCGTGTAGGCCACATTCAGGCGCAACCTATGCAGAATGGATTCTTCGCGCTTGCTGAGCCCAGGTGGCATCCTGAAGGTGCACTTAGGATCCCTCGCTTGAAGAGGTGCGTATTACTGCCTTCCATCAGTCCAGATAGACATCTGCGCTTTCCATGCGGTTGATGAGGCGAGTATTGCAGCATCATTTATCGTAAATGGGATCGGCAGAGCTCGAGTGCAGAGACTGTGGGCAGATGAGGCGGCTTTGTCAGCTGCGTCGTTGCCGGCATCTCCGCAGTGGGCAGGAAGCCACTGCAGATCTACGCTGTGTCTCTTTTGTATGGCTTGTAAGTTCAAAAGATTTATTTCTCAGGCCAGCTATTCTTTTGGAAGCGATCTTAGGCTCTCGGGTGCTGAGCTGGAGTCTGTAAAAACAGCCCATTGATTGGCCGGCTGCTTTAGAAAATACTGAGAAGCAGCGCGCAATCCATGAAGTTCACTAGCTGTCGTCTCACCTGCGATGGATAATGAAACAATATACACAGCTAAATCTGTCTGCAAACATGCAAACTAAAATTGTCTGCAGCAGCTGTTGCCGGGAGTGGAGCGGAAAGAAATGAGAAGTTACCGAACCTGACAGCAAAGACTGTATTCCTGCGCTCATCACCACCGCTTTTATAGTTGCGGGGCCGCCGATTAATGATGTGCTTGGCTGTGGTTGTGCAGGATGTTGCTTTCTACCTAGGTTTCCTCTCATCATATCATCTTTTCTTTTTTCTGTTTCACATCACCTCTGCATTGCAAATTTGTTTCTTCTTTAACTCATGGAAAGTTGTAAGCCCTAGTGGGAGCAGTGTTGAACTCTTCTGGTTTCACTAGGATCTCTCTCTCTCTGTCTTTCTCTCTCTTTCTTTCTCTCTGTTTGTTTCTTTCTAAAACAACTCTCCTAACGGCCCTACACATTTTTATATACAAGATTTTCCACACTTTTTTTTTAGTGCGAAGCAACTTAGGGGCTCGGGCTGTCGGCATCTCCTGTCATCGTGTCATGTCACGGTAAATAGTTGCCAAACGATGGTCAAAAAACAAGTGTTTAATCAATATTACTGTTTTAAAATTAGCTAACATGATTTAAACTAATTTAAAATACATGAATAATCAGGGTTTAATTGCATTACTAACATACATTTGTTAAATTCCGCCTCAAAATTGGTTTCAAACGCCGAATTGTCTTCTGTAAAGCATACTTGTTAGCATGCTGTGGCCTGTGACGCGAAAACAACTTGCGGTCAGTCTCTTTCTATTCGAATTGCTTAAATACAGTTAAACGCAAGAGAGGGCGCCACCGCTTTAGCAAGCGCGTGATTGCTCCTCCCACCACCGCTTCTCCGGCGCCCAATCAGCGCGCGCCATGTGACAAGAGAGAGACGTACAGTCTTTGAATACACTTTTACACTGCATGCTTCGCCCTTCTCCAGGTTTCACATTTGTGGAGATCGCCCGTTTTTTAGGTTTTATTTCTCGTTTCAGGATTTCTTGGGTGACAAGCGGTTAGTGCGTGACTGGTTATTAGTGTTTCGAGCTGTGTGACTTGAAAGGTGAGCTGGGTGAATTGGTCAGCCGGCAGTGGTTTCGTGAAAGCACATGTGGAACTACTCGAGCGGGTAGTTAACTTATAAATATTTTTGTCTGTTTTATACTGATAAACCTTATGGCTGAACTGTGCTTCTGGTTTTTTTTTTCTGTTTTAGAAAGAGATGAGCGTATACCCATTCCTTTAGCGATTCTTGCAGTAGGACATTTCTTGTACTTACCCGCCGCGGTGGCTCAGTGGCTAAGGCGTTGTGCTGCTGAGCACAAGGTCGCGGGTTCGATTCCCGGCTGCGGCGGCCGCTTTTCTGATGGAGGCGAAAAGCAAAAACGCCCGTGTGTACGAGATTTCGGCGCACGTTAAAGATCCCCTGGTGGTCAAAATTAATCCGGAGCCCTCCACTACGGCGCGCCTCATCGCCTGCGTTGCGTCGGCGCGTTAAACCCCCACAATCAATCAATCAATTTCTTGTACTTGCCATCACCTGTCATTCTTTAGTCGTGAGGCGATTTTCATGCGTTACAAGAGCCTGTCATACGGTCTGGACTTCAATGAAGAAGCCTAAGGAAGCGGAGTCAATTTGTGGCCGCGGCGGCTGCATTGGTGATGGAGGCGATAAGCGAAAATTCCCCTGTGTAGTTCAGACATCTACGCACGTTAATGATCCCCAGGTGGTCAAAACTAATCCGTAGGCTTGCACAAAGGCGCTCCACATCACCTGTGTACCGTCGGCGCGTTAAACTTGGTAATCAATCAATCACTTCAATAAGTTCCGAATGACAGGCCATTTCCATGTCCTCGGTAAACTTCTCGTCACATCAGTGCAGCTGCTTACGGAAAAGCGGGGACTGCGCAGCAATTAGCTCTGATCACCACTTACCTAAAAACAGACTGGCATTTCTTGTGAGTGCTTATTTCTCAGCAGCATATAAAGAAAGGACAATGATACATTGTGCATGATAAGAAAAGTTAGATGAACACACAAAAAGCGCCCTTCTCGAATTAGGTTCAACAGAGAATAATAATGAGGCCCCTGAATGACGCATGTTCCTAGGTTGCGTGGACGCAAGGAGAGGCCAGTCGCAGCAACATACCGTATGCTAGTGGGATGTTGCTGCCAGTGGCTGATCAGCATTGCTGGAATAGCAAACGAGAAAACCAGGGTTATATTAAAGGAAGCCTAAAATTGTGGCAAATGGCGGGTTACGGTAGCGCTTTAGGTACGGGAAGGAGCAAGGTAAAGGTGACAGCACACGGAGACACAAGTGCACGCGTGCAGCGCAGGATGCGTTCCTCTCTTTTTAGTAGGTGGCTCTAAGCTGGGAAGACAGTGACGGAACTTAAGCTGCAAGCTAGGAGGGATGGTAAGTCTGCCTGATGAAGTGACGCAAGGTCACGAGGAATCAACTCAATTTGTATCGAAAAAGAAATTTGTGCCGTAAGGTGGTGCAATGTTCTGGCACAGAGCGGGGCTACCTGTGACGAAGCGAAGAAGGCCGACGGCTAAAACAGAACTGGTGGGAAGCATTGTCCATGTTACAGGCGCTAAAGCGATCCCGGATACAGAAGACAGCTCTTTTTTAATCGCTATAAGTTCCACGCAGAATAATGAAGAAGGCTCCGGGAATTTTAAAGTGTGACGCCTTGTTGAAGGCGGCCACTTTTCTGATGGAGGCGAAAAGCAGATATGCCCGTGTGTGGAGATTTGAGAGCACATTAAAGATCCCCAAGTGGTCAAAACTAATCCAGAGCCCTTCACTGCGGCGTGCCTAAAAGCCGATGTGCTGCTTCGGAGCGTTAAACCCAGTAATCGACTTGTGGAGTAAAAGAAACCGCAGACCGCAAAAACCACATCGCATCTTGAATGCTGCCATTCACATATATAGTGGTAGAGCCAGCAGGAAGTTGCCGTCTATTTTGGTAATGTGCTGTTGAAGGGAAGGGAGAGTCCTCCATTTTAACAAGACAAAATAAACCTAAGTTTTTAGCTCTTTGGCCCGACCCTTGTTTAGACACGAATTACATCGATGAAGGCGCTTGTCTATGACAGATACAACGATCTGCCGACACCTTTGGTTCACAGCACCCGCTGTGGAATAATGGGCGTAGTTTGGCTTGACAAAAATACATCTACCTTTACGACTTAAAAGCAATGCTGGCATACTTTACACATGAGCTCAAGAAATGGTTGTACAAATTCGATTTCACGATTTACCACACCGGCCACATTTCCCAGAACAAGAACTCGAGCGAGAAGAGTGCAGGGGGACAGGAGAAGGGTGAAGTCGTAGGAATGCTTCGCGCCCACAAAGTCCTTGCACGGGTCGCGTGCCGCGATGCCATCGTTGGCGCGAGCATCATTGTCTCTGGTAGTGCTTTCGATCTGATCGATGGCCAGCGCCAACGTGGACACCGCCTGCTCAACGTAGATCGTCCTGCATCGGCCCGGTTGAGAACGCATGGCGTGCGGACGCCGAGAAGCGCTTGCATCGATGCTCTGTCGTAACTTGACTGCTTACACCATCGTGCATTGCGAGAGAGGTGGGGATAAATTACTCCATCGGGCTTAGAAATGCGGACGCAGGAAAAAAACAAGCAGTGCGAACCGAAAAAAAGAAATCTAGAAAGAAAAAGGACCACCCAGATAGGAAAGCTTAGATAAATCTCAATCACAGCCTAAGCAATCATCACACCATCAAAGGGTTTACGGCATTGGCCAATTTTCGCCAATTTAAATGTCTTTCGTATTAAGGCTAGAACACCACAAAAAAGAAAACACATTAAAAATTTCCTAATGTGCTTCAAACCAGCACGGCTCCGCTTTCAGTCTGTCTTCTTGTTTGATGCACATTACGTCTGCGAAAAACAAGCTGCCTCTTTTTTTCCGTTTCTGAGAAATCTGGGACCATGGTGGAGGAAGCCGTCCTTGCGCGTTTCTTCCTGAAAAACACACCGGATGAGTTTTCGAAATCGCGTTAAAGCGCGGTGAACGTTTTTTTATTCCTTCGTATCAATTTTTCCACAAAGCATACGCAAAAAAACGTTATTCTTACCTTAGTCTCCTGGAGAGCAACAGCAACCCGTCATCCTTCTGCATGTGTTGATGCATAATCTCCCCGAATTTTCAAAGAATATGAAAACAGCAGCATCACTGCACAGGAGGACCGTACGAAAGAAAAACGAGAAATAAGCGACTTCAGCTCAGCAGTCGTAAGTTACGGTTCAGGAAAAATTAGGGAAAAAGCAGAAAAAAATTAAAGCAGTTTCACTCAATGTAAAAGCTGGCAAGTTCGGAGCAGCGATCCGCCTGTGGGGCTGGGGTGCCCTCACTTGAATAGTTTCTATATCAACCTGGCATTGATACCGAAAGTAGTCAGGAGAGGCACACGTCGCGGTGGCTCAGTGGCTAAGGCGTTGCGCTGCTGAGTACAAGGTTGCCGGTTCGACCCCCTGCCCACGGCGGCCGCTTTTCTGATGGAGGCGTAAAGCGAAAACACCCGTGTGTACGAGATTCCGGCGCACGTTAAAGATCCCCAGGTGGTCAAAATTAATCCGGAGCCCTCGACTACGGCGCGCCTCGTCGCCTGCGTTGCGTCGGCGCGTTAAACCCTACAATCAATCAATGTAGTCAAGAGACGATTCCGCAGCCCCTCAAAACGCCTATAAAAAGCACTGGATTGCGTCCTCGTTAATTTGGGTACTAGTGCGTTAATTGATGATGTTTTTATTATTTTGCATTATTGTGTACTTATTTGTGGCCTAGCAACAGCAGCTACCATGGCCACGGCGCAGCGCAAACATCACCCCCAACACTTTGCAATAGAGTGACGTGTGCCTTTGTGGCCCAATGGTGTTGACATCGGCTTCGGAACGCGAGGGACCGAGGTTCGATTCCGACCAACCAGGGGAAGCGGTGATGTTATCGAAGCCTCTGTTTGGGTGCGTGAAGCCGCGTGACTACTGCCCCCGCGTGCTTACAGAGCAGTTACGACAACAAATCAGGCTCCTAAAGGGCTCAGCACTTAAAAAAAAGGATCCATATTGAACTTAATCAGTTGACAAGGCTTGGAAGGGGTGCCATAGTTCAGGTCTCATTGAGAGCATCACTTTGGTGGGCTCGACGGACCTGTTGTATGCCCTTACTCGTCAGATCTGTGTTTTTCTTAGTGCTCGTTATGTTCTCCCAACTATTCCTTGGTTGCCGTTGCAAATAACGTAATTTGCTTAGCACGAGTATTGATTGCGTTATGATTCCTTGACAGTCAGGCTAAACATTCTGGGAAGCTTGCGCTGGCGCGCAAGACTTGGGTGTCGAAGCTGTTGTAGGTGAGCATTGCCGGACACGTAGTTGAGTTTCAGCATCATTGTTTATTTACATAATCGCGGTGCTAGTAACCGTCGTCATAAGCTTCGAAGAGGTCGTCGTCTTCTTCACGGCGAGTGGTGGACGCAAAGTCATATTCAGCATTGTATACCACCACCAGCTCAACTGCAGAAGCTAGCACTAAGTCGCGTAATGAGGCGTGAACCACAGCGAAGCGGCAGGATTTCTTTATACGTGGACACTGAAGGACACATCAGTAGGCATTTGTACAGGTTTTCAATTGTTTATTTACATGTTCCGTTGTTGCTTTGCCTGTGCTCGTTGTAGTCATCATCATATGCAGTGATATCGTCGTGCTCCTTGTGCCAAGCATTGCATGCGTGGTAGCCCTTGACGACAGCGGTGGAGGTTTTCCCTTTTTTTTTTGCTAAAGCCATTGTGCCAGCCGGGGAGTCGGCGGTCTCCGCGCCTCATCCTAGCCTCTCTAAGGAGCAGCAGACAGTCTTTCGCCTCGTTCAATCTGGATCCTTCCCCCACCCAACAAGGTTACACCTCATGTTCCCGGAACAATACTCGGCCGAATGCAAATTTTGTAAAAAACCAGGATCACTCCGCCACATAATTGGGGAGTGCGACTTCAGCTCAGAAAATCCACCCCTCCTCCATCCCCCCACCCCCTCTTTTAGAGAGCAATGGGAGATTTTGGTGTCCAGCTCCTCACTCGCGACCCAGCTAGCGCTGGTCGACCGGGCGCGGGCGGCCATGACATCATATGGGCTCCAGTGAATAAAGAACCACTCCCAATTTAGACGCTCAATAAATGTATTCTCTCTCTCTCTCTCTCTCTCTCAGCGAGGCACGCGCTCACAATTGCTCGGCATTTTCTCGCTCCTCGTGGTTTTTGCCAGTTTTCTTTTTTTTTGCCTACAGCCACGGCACGTACCGTCAGTCACCACGGGGCACGTGCTCAGCGTTCGTCCGTTTGTCCTTCCTTGTCCCGTTCTTCGCGCTGTTTTTCGCTCATCAAAAAATGTACCAACCAGCCCAAATTTCCACCTTGTTGAAGTATCAGCGTTCGCATTTTCTTCGTATTGTTTCCTGCAACGGCGAACTTGTGGTTTGCACAGGAGCTCCGTTAAAAATTTGTCAACATTTTATTTCGTGGTTATGCAACAAAATGAGCGGAATATGGAAGTCGCAGGGGGTGGAGGGATAATTTTGTCGTCCAACCCCAAGCAAAAACACCCGTGTGTACGAGATTTGCGCGCACGTTAAAGACCCCCAGGTGTTCAAAATTAATGCGGAGCCATCCACTACGGCGCGCCTCATCGCCTGCTCTGCGTCGGCGCGTTAAACCCTACAATCAATCAATAGACACCATTAAGCGCGTCTGAAAATTTCAGGAAAAGCACGTGTATTTCATTGCGCTCCTCCTGCAAGCTTAACAGCTGATATGTTCTACATCGGCACATATTCGGAGCCAGCCTGGGGGGGTAAACGGTGGGCAGCGGTGGAAAGCGAGGACGTCGGTTTCTACGAAACTTCGAGGCACGTAATTCAATAAACTGTTTTGCCTACATAGCCCGCCGATCCGATTTTCAACCATGGTGCGCTTCATAGAACAGGCACGTTGATCATCGCGTTAAACCTCGCCTTTTTTCTTTGGTTTTACAAACATTGTTGCGATCCTTTGCGGCCTTTTCCAGGTTACCGTGAGTGTGCAGTGCTCATTTAACTGCTTATTTTCTTCGAGTCTATTGCCACACCAATCCCCATTCCCATATTTTCCATCATGGGATACTTCTCTATACTAAGAGGGACTCTGTAACGCTTCCAACAAACGCTTTCACTCTTTCCTTTGCGTCTGGAAGCAGTGCGAAAGCTATGATCATCGCCAGCACTGAGCGGCAACGCGTGATTTGCTCGTCGCAATATACCAGCCTTCCGTTTCTGCTTTGCTTTTGTGCCTGTCTTTTTAAAGTGGCTATCGAACGCGTTTATTGCTGCAACAGAAGGAGAGCCGGCCAATAGCCACTACGCCACTTCAATGACGCAATTCGATCGCTCGAACAACGCCAAAACCGGGAAAGAGAGAAAAATCTTTTGAGCAAGTTTTGAAGTTATCTAAAGGGGCATAGAGCAAAAATTTTAAACTGAGGCTCTTTGTTACACCCTGTTCTAAGTACTGGTTGTGTTTGCTGACTCCGTTTTGAAAGCATTAAGAATTTAGAGAAAAGTTGAAAAGAAGGTTGCAGTATCCCTTTAAACTGGAAACACCAGCAATTCCTCTGCATCTATTTCTCTTTCTCTGTTTGGTACTGTGATACATGAGAAACTGTATTCAGGATGAGTCTGTTCTTCGCCACCAGAAGATAAATGCTGGTCCGACAGACATTGAACCACTGTGAAAAAGAACTGAAACAACGGAACTGCCGGAACGACGGAATCATAGAAGCTCTGCACCGACACTAGCTTAATGCTGCGGCTCCCTAGTCGTGTCAATCAGAGCTCGCTTTAATAAGCGTAAGAATTTACAGCCTGAGCGCCGGACATGGCGCAGCGGGGCACTTCAGCGTGGAAATTCCCGTAATTCACTTGTAATGTGAACTTTCAGAGCAACCTTTCGTCGTGTCAGGGCTTTAGCATAGGAGAAGCATTCAGGTGGTGACGTAGTGCGCATTCGGAGGGGCAACTCGTGCTGTGGAAGTCACGGGGGCGCTGCGCGGTTATACAAATAATGCGCAACTAATTTGAACATAGCAGAAATTTCATTTTTTTTCTCGGGACAAGAAAGAACTCCGGGAAACCACAACAGTCAATGTTCTTGGTAAGCGGCGAAGCCGGAACTAGCCAAATCCGAGTATTGTCTAAAGCTCACTCCTGATTGGCACGCATGGCAGTTTAACGAAGGGTGGCGTTAGAACTATAGTTAGGCCTAACTGCCTTTCAAATGATTTTTTTTGTGGATTGCTACGGATGAACACGTCAAACCGGGCAGCTTCATGTTTTAGTCGCTATAATTAGTATGCCAAACCGCTTAATATATCTCCTAGAAACGCGAGCTTCAAAAAATCACCTTTTTTGCCATTCGAAAACCCTTCTTCTCAAATAAAACAGGGCCGCTAATGTGATCGACCAGTAGTGCGGTGCATTATCTGTAATTAAGGAGTGGTCGATGGCGCAAAACAAGGACGGGAGGGAAATGAACGATGACTAGTGGCTTCTCACGGCGGCCTGGATGACGAAGCTCCAAAGCGAGTTCACAGTCTATGTGTACCGTTCTCTGGTACGAATCCAGTCCAGATAGGTGAATGCCCACTATAGCTAGTGTCTGGTCTCGCACAAGGTGAAGAGGGACTAAGGCCAGCTACAAACTGGCCAGCATGTGAGACCGTGGAACAATCACATCACTAGTTTCGACATATGCGCGTGATTTTCACCAGCGCGTCATCAGATGGCTACGATGTCATCCGGAAGGGCTCAGCCAGAGCGCTCCTTATTTAAGGATACGTGTGTTCCTCTAGAGAGACACGGAGGGGTGAGGTCGCTGTAATGAGTGATGGCGGAATGAAGATTAGCTTTCCAGCGTTGATCGGGGACACGGTATTCACTGTCGGCGTCAAAATGAGCTGTGATCCCCGGGACGATGATTCGGTCTTTACTGCGGTAGGCTGCCAAAATTTCAGTCGCCAATGTCTCTAGCAGCGTAATGGCCGCTAGCGCTGGCGAACAGCCTGCTCCACCCTTTGGGCCACCGGGGTGCTACTGTTTAAGACACCATTGCACTGTTCGCTCTGTGTCCACAGATCGATGGCGCAAATATTTGCCGACATGCCTTGTCGACGTCTAACGCAACAATCAGATGTTGCGATGGTGAGCACTAGGATGCGCGTTCAACCTAGGCCTCAGCGGCAGTTTTTTTTTGACGAAGGCAAAAAACGAAATGGCGAGATGTAGGACGAATTAAAGATGTCCGCGTGGTAAAAATAATACGTAGCCCTTTACTACGGCGCGCCTCATACTCCAGGTGAAGCAACGGTGCATAAAACTCCACATGATGTTTTTTTTTCATTTGTT